>NW_010228921.1:75996-94925 GCF_000690775.1 Eurypyga helias
CCTCGGGAGCTGCTGTGCATCCTAAGGGAAAAGGACACCCAAGACAACCGTGATTCAGAGGCCAAAGGATGTGCACAAAAGCAGCTGTGAGTTTTCCTGCAACTCACACAGCAAGACTGGGATTAAATGGAAAGAAGGAGACAACCTGATCTCAAAGGTGAAATAGCAAACATCCTCGGAATCAGAGGCAACCAAGAAAAGTAATTCTGCAATGCAGGGTAATTTTATTGCCCAAAGCCAATGAACCAAGAACACAGGCTGAATATTTTGAAAACATCTTTATATCTGTTCTCTCTTATGCAATTGCATTAAATTTCCAAATTGTAAAAAAAAAATTGTCTGCATTTGATTTTAATAAAAGCTCATTCCTGGCTCCTTGTTTTTAGTTTAAATTAGTTCAATCTTCTTTAAGGACCTCACCATACAGGAAGGTCTACAACAGCACTACTACTAAGAGTCAACAGATTCCAGGACATTCTGCTTTTGGTAACCCTGTCATTCTAAAGAACACTTTCATTCAACAAGAAAATTCTTAATTAAAGAATTCTTAAATAAAGGAAGTTTAATTCTTAAATAAAGGAAAAATAAAAAGGCAGCTGTGATTGCTTGCATCATACCCCAAATTATTCTAGTACCACAGTGGGTTCAGAATTCCACAGTGGGATTAATCTCATAACTTCCAGAAGTTTACAGTGCAGACTTTTATTATTCAATGCAAAGGAGCATGCATTTCTAGTATGGTTTCGTCTCATCCTGAATTACAGAGAGATGTGAGGACAAGGCTGTCAGAAATACAGAAACTTGCAGATTGAGTGTAAAGAATCGATAGTCATTGGTGTAGAAAGGAAAGGAAGAAGAAAAGCATTCATCCTGGGAGGCATGGACATAAAAAACTTCTGGCATTAAGCACACAGCATTCCTCAAGGTTTCACTGTAGCAACTGCCTGATGTGATCCTGGCTATATTAACAGAGCAGTAATGTGTATACACATGATTTTGTTCCTCTGACGCCCATCAGTAAGTCTGGCATTAGACTACTTGCTCTAGTTTTGGCACAGATAGTTTAGAAGGTACATCAAAAATCAATGACCTGAAGTCCAAGAATTCCAAACAGAAATAACTTATCTGAGGAATTAGTATTTCTGAGTGGAGGTAACTATTGAAGCAAACTGCCCAGGGAAGTGGCACCTTCTCCATCTCTGTTGACTGTTTAACTGCAGATCTCAAGTCCTTCGGAAAATTCTGCTTCGGGCAAGCACTACTTATTATTTCAGTCAAACACACATAATTGCTCTCCACAGAGAAATAATTGGATGAAATGTAATGGCCTATTTTATATAGATAATAACTTTTGATAATTGAATAGTCCCTTCTCACTTTAAACTCCATCAATCTGTGACAAACTGGGTTTTGGAACTGTGGAAGATTAAATTACAAAATTTAATGGACTAAATTATTTGCCCACATTAATAATCGCATTCATATTATTTTTAAACTATGTTTCAAGCAATGTTTACATTATGTCCAAAGAACTCAAAATTCTTACTATTTTTTCCTTTTACTACAGTATTATTTTCAAAGACTCCTGCTTTACTACTGTTGTTCACACATGCAGATAGTTTTTAATGAAAGAGATACTTGTTTAAGGTGGTATATTTAGTTAATTAAACGATTTTCCTATGACTGTTTTCTAACAAGACATGAATTGCCACTGCAATCCTGTTGGAAACAGAGTTACAAATAGATTTACAGACAGTTTTTGCTTAATTTTAACACTTCCTGGATTAATTTTGTAGAGTATGAACAAAATTCATACAGAATGTTTTAGTATAATACAAAAGGTACTTGAACAATGGGGAGGCCAGAAAAATCATAAATAACTGAAAATATAAATCCGGCACTTTCTGAAAAACATAATGACAGAGTAATTAAAGGTGACTTCTATCTGAAATATTCTTTTACATTGTAATTTTCAGAATAGCAACTAGTCGTGATAATAAGGTATTACCAATTATTTAAGTAATTCTGATTACATAATAACCCAATGATCAATGTAACTTATATACTAGTATTTATGAAAGGCAAAATCATACACCTTAAAAAATATTTTTAATGTTTTTTAATGCTTTTGTTCTGTGTACAAGTATGCCCATACGCGTGTATATATAGATGCAACTAAAAAGCAACAACTGGCATCCCGGACCCAGGTCTTCTGTTAAAAAAACTGAAAATATGTTGAGTTAAAGGGTCATACTCTAAGCTATAGTGACATAAACTTTATGTCCCACGAAATACAAGTATTGATTATAGGTTCATGCTTCAGATATTATATTGTAGCCCATATAGCACTAATCTATCTTAAGAGGTTTTAAGCAGTGTATCAGTAGATTACTTAACTCAATCTCTAATCTCTACAACATATATACAGATTCAACCAATACAAGTACCTTTCCTGATGACCCAAATCAGACAGAAATTCATCAATGCGTCTTTGCAGTTCACTTCCTTCTAGATTTTTTAACTTCTTCAATTCACTCTGGAGGAAAAACCAAAGTTCCTTAGCCCCATTTTCAATCCTCCTCCTCAATATTTCATGGTCTTTTCCAAGGCCTCCTATTAAAAAAAAAAAAAAAAAGAAAAAAGCATAATGGCATCAGCACCTACAGCTGAATTATTTGTTAAGAAACTAATACATTTGTGATACTGAATAGCAGAATTTGGTTTAGAAAGAAAACTTATCTACCAACCATCTCCCGTCCGCTTCTTATAGTTTTCTATCTGCTCTTTGGCCTTTAAAAGTTGCTCCTCTAAAGCATGTACCTTTCCTGCAGCTGGTCCCTGATCAATGGGACCATCTGGTATCCTAGGACGTGAAAAAAAAGATGTTATATGATTCGTAAATATAATTGTTATTTGATAATTGATTTGCATTAACAATTCACCACTCCTTCCATTTTTTTTTTTCCATACTGTTTTGCTGATAAGCCTTCGTGGCATTTTCTCAAAGCCAAAAGAAATGAAACATATTAACACAAATTAAGATTTTAAAACCTCAAACCCACAGGGTAAAACCAGTGCATAACACAGCTGCAGCACACAGATTCAACCTGGTGTCAAACTGTGCTTTTAAGAGACTTCCATACATTGATAAGACAAATCCTAGCTCTACCTGTGAAAGTATTATTTCCAGCAGCCTAACTCATTTCCTGTGAGGGACTGGAAAACCATGGCCATCTGTTGGACTGACTGGCACACCATCAAAGCCTAATTGAGGGATGTGCCTTCATAAAACTCAAGTTCTGGCTACTTTTTATGTTCACAGATGAAATACATTCTGATCTTGAATGTTGGCCATATATTCTTAGACAACCAGAACTCCATCAGTGAAACTCTACTTTTAAGTCTTCCTGCATATTGGCAAAAAACAATTTCACTGTAATTTCTGGACTCAGAAAAGTTTCCTAGCTTCTTAAATGTACCATCATGATAATATTTTATGACCACTCTGGCATTCCAAACTGCTGGTCACCTAAAACAACACTAGAAACTGTAACATCCACTTGTGAAATCTCTGCTATGTGACCACAGGAGGATTACAAAAATATGTATCCTGAAATCCATGAGCCATAAATCAGCCCTGTGGTTACTACTGAAGCTCCGTCATCATTGTAACTCAAATCCACATTTTGATAAACAGAAATTATTAAAGTATAGAAATAGGATGCTATCTTCAATTTGCCTCACAAATTAAAAATTAGTGCAGGTAAAATAAAAAACCCCTTTCATCTCTAGAGAAATTACACTTCCAGTGCATTGAAGGACTAAAAATTATTCCACCTTTTATAAAACTTCTGTAAGACCTGACCCTGAAAAGGAAAAGAGGAAGCAGATGCGTAGTAAGTCCTGAGAACTCTAAAGAATATGGAATTCTTGCACTACATGAAGATGATTCTTCATTCAGAATGGAGTATGAGCAAAAGAAAGGGATATTCTCCACACACACACACACACAGAGTTTCAAGGTACCATACAGGAAGACCCTTTGCCAGGCAAAAGATGCCTTTAAGCATAGAGAAAACAGTGGTTAGAGCAAGTATCTTCACCTTAAATCAGAAATTACAGCATTTTAAAGATCCTACTGAGATGTCATTAACTTTAAAGTCTCTCTGATCTGGATAATTAAATACCAATAAAAATTTAGGAACTAATGAAAAGTCCATTTTCACTGGAACATTTGAAGGGAATAATTACCTTATGTGAGCATCAGAAAGGTGTATCACACAAAGCATAGCATTTAAGCCCCTTTTTTCAGAGGGGGGTGGGAGAGGTGGAAGACGCTACATAGCCTGACTGAAATTTAGGAAAAAAATTCTGCACTCTTAAAGCTCCCCATTGAAAGCAAATAAAGTAAAATAAATTATTGTAAAATATTTATTTGTGTTTTAAAGCCACCACGGTAAGTAAAAAGGAATTATAAATAACTTCTCATGTATCTGTGGTTTTATGCACTGAGGGAACAAGCATAACAAAACTGAGGAAAATATTCTGATCTTAAACATGTGCACTCCCTAAATGCACTCTCTCTGTATGGACAATACATTTGTGAATTTGTTTCTACAACAAATACACAGTACAATACTATACTGAGATAAGGCAGTGTATTGCCATGTACAAGACAATAGAAAAATTTTTAAAAAGCAGACTGAAGCATATTTAAGATCCTGCACTAGTTTAAAATTACAAGGTTGAAATGTACTTGTGATTTTTCAAGTGGGTATCACAATTTGGATTGTGACAGGACATCTAACTACAAAATTACTAAGGAAAACAGAATGGCTTCTCTTGCATAAGTCACATTCCCTAAAGGCAGAATTTGTGAAGAACATTTAGGTAAAGGGATACAAAATCATAGGAAATCTTTGGACAGCCCACACATCCTCTGAACATAAGGAAAGTCTGTTAAATTAGCCATTACAGCACCTGACACAAGGATGGTTGTGATGGTTGTGATACTTAGGTTGTTAGATAAAAGGAGCTAGGATGGAGGGGGGAAGGGCGGCATTCTCCTAAGCTCGTTGTTTGGAATTTGGAATTACATCATTTTAGGATAAAACTAAAATAACTTATTCTTTTTGCAGTTTTGTCTCTATATCTGTTACTTCATCAGACTCGGTATTTCTGTCTTCCTCACTTTCATCCAGTCTCAAAATTATGGGAAAGGTTTTTCTCTGCAACCAGCACAGCTTCCTGCCCTCTACAAGTACATCAACCGAGGTGGAGATAAGGCAACATTTGAGGGAAAAGTGTTTGAATTAAAATCCTTATCTATACTCATGGCATCATTTATGCAGATAACTTCTAGTGCAGAATATCCTAGGAATAAGGCATACTTATGAATAATAATTCCTGTTTAAAAACAAATACATAATTTTTCATACCAAAGTAAGTCCTGACACCTGACTTGCTCCTTAAAATCTAAGTGAGTTTAAAGTTTATCTAAGCTACGATGATTCTAATTAACAATAAAAGAACATGTCAGTAAGCACCTAGAAAAGAGTATTTTTCACTTATTGCTATGTTAACATTGTAAATTAAGTTATGAATACAAAATAAGCCAAAGTATAATCCACTTGGATGGGTAACCATAATAATATACCAAATACTGGCTTTGTTTTAATAATTTTTCTCAATGCTTCCAAGGTGTCATTTTTGCATGATGTTCCCTGTCATTTCATAGTAACTATAAATGACCTTTTCCATAATGGACTCATATCAAATAAAAATATTACTGTATATCTTTAAACATCAAAAAGATTATGTTGCAGAGAGAGTGCATTTCTGGTTTGTCCATTGTTTAGTAATCCAGCTACACTTAAAGACAGAAAAAAGAATTCTGCTCAGATCGTATCACTGAGGCCATTTTCTCATCACCTTCAGGTAACATACAGGAGCAATGGCAAAGTAGCAATCTCTAATCTGAATCTCTGACGGCAAAAAGAACCACTCAAAAATTAATTGCAGTGACATTCAATTTAGCTGAAATAACTGCCACACTGTGTAAAATACTTGTAAAAAAATTTTGAAATGAAACAAAAAATATCCATTCTAACCTTTTCCTATTTCCAAGGTATTTAAAAGGTTACATTAATTTACCAGCAAAATGAAAAATGTAAGATTTCAGAAGTTCACACTCAAATATTTTCCTCATTCTTTCATTTATCCCTTTTTGAGTTCTTCATATGGAGCTGGAAAGCTTATAAATAACTAAAACCACATTATGATTGGCTTTTCTTCTTTCACTTGTTTTTTCCCCCCAAGAAGAAAATGATGTTTAATTACTAATGAACACTAACACATGCAAACAAACAAAAAGAATATGAGTTGTCACTACGTCCCTCTACAAGAAAACGTCCTCAGTAATGAAGACTGAAAGAAAAGCTACCCACAAAAAAAGAGCAAGCAGCATCCCTTATCAGTTTACATCAGCACAGCCCTGATCAGTGCTGATGTATATCCACTGAAGATGTGCCCCCTCAATTCAGAACTGCACAACAAGCAATAAAAAGAGCAGAGATGCACCCCATACAATGCATGGATTTTCCTCTCTCACACACTGGTCTGTGTAATAGCCTCAGCTTGAAACTTGAGACATGTTATATACATGTAATAGAAAACAATACTTTAAAATAATATTTGAATTTTTATCAATCTGAGGCTACTCTTGTATCCAAATCCCTTTCAGTGCTTACTACAGGCTTACTGGGCTCAGCAACTGCTCAGAGTTATTCACAGAAGTACTTTGATAGATTTACTTATGATTAATTGATCCCGAGTCTGGATTCTATCCCAACCTCAGCATCAACTACATTAAAGCAATTATAGTGCTCTTTCAGAATTAAAATCCTACTTCTCCTTTCTGAAGCTACACTCAGAGCTATGAGAATAATGTCTAGAAATACTGGTGTTTGGGTTGGTTTGATTACATTTTGCCCTTTTCCACTCCTGTTCTACTTTATAAGACATGATCCTATTCAGATAAGAAACAGGTTGTCATATTCACTAAATGAATTGCAGGTTCTACAAAATGTAATATTTAATAGACTCTAGAAAGTAAATATATACAATGTGATGTATTAGTAATATGAACATAATATGAATACATTTAACAAGATGCTTTATTTCCCTGAAGAGAACTCTGAAATTACTGGTTCCTATACTGCCAGGCTTATCTTTTAGGAGTGGATACCACTAATATACAATAAAGGATAAAAATCTGACTAACACCCACTAAGGCACAAACAAGCACACGAATACTACGAACCATTAATGTATTGCAACATTAGTAACTCTAGGACACAGATGAAGGCATACACACAACATTTCCAGTTTCCATTTAAGAAAGTAAGACATTACCAAAGTCGTAAATGTAAGCTCTCTTACTCTTAAAAGCCTTATATCATCTAGATGCAACAATGACAGCCTTTAGCAGTCATATCATAATCCTACTAGTAAATACAGTTTTTAGGTAAAACTACATTACGGGCAAACAACAAACAACATAATGCAGTACTTTGATTTGATTATTACTCCCTATCAATATTCCCTTAAATAACTACAAAAATTTTGTAAAAATTTCTTTTTGCTGCGAGACCAATGACATTTGTAATACATATTCTTGAAAGGGCTCTTCCAATTTTACTGGATTTAGAGTAGTAAAATTATACTCTATAAAAAACCCCTCAGTTTTATTACTATTTTGCACTAATGAGATCTAGGCTGCTTCCAAAATCAACCCAGATTTGCTCACTCAATACTGTTTATAAATATGTAAGCACTACAATAACTCATTGTACCCCAATATTCATGCACATCATTTCTAAAACTCAGGCAATACAAAACATCTTTCATTCCATTTATCTTCTGCATCACTAATATACCTCTGTGCCCCTATAGGTTCTTACAAAGTAAGGTTTTTACAAAGCAACATATTGCCAAAAGAAAAACTACAGTAACTTCTCACCTAAAGCTTTCCAAATGCAACAAAGTGGTGCCTGAGGTCATATCAAGACACCACTTGAAGTCAGAAGTCACCACAAAAGTGTACTCAGTTCCTAAAGGAATATTTTTATTTCAGGCAACTTTCAAAAAGATGTGGCTGTTCCAACCTGCACTATTACAAAGGTATATATCAAAAAAAAAGGTATCTCAAAGTAACCTCACCAAAAATACTTACAAATATATGAACTATTCTTAACCAATATGAGTAATGAAATAAGATAACAGTAATAATTGTAATTGTAGGCATAATAATAGTAAATCAGAAAAACATGACGTAGTTTGTGAAATCAAGCATACAGATGTTGGGGAGGAACCAAAAAAACCCCAACCAACCAACAACGCAAAAAACAGACAGACCTCTTACAGTACTAAAACTTTAATTCTATCGTCATGCATCCTGTGTGAAAAGAAGCAACCAGGGGAAAAATTACAAGATTAAATATGATTTAAGTATCATAAAGCAGAAAAAGGCCAAGCAAGATTTTATAAAGCTTTATCACAGATAAGACATTTGTCGACTGTTGAATGGCTGATTTTGCATGCACATAAGGTGTGTTTTATAAGGCAAGTTTTTGGTTTTCTTTGTTGTTGTCTTTGGGTATGAGGAGCTGCTACATAAATTGGCAGCAAAAGAGCATTCAGATCTCAAAGTGGAAAGATCACTTCTTGTCGTTCAATGCTGACAGTCATGGATGGCTGAATGAAACTAAGCACATCCCAGCTCCTATTTTCAACCATCCCAGGAGACTGACACTTTTATCAGGTGAGAAGGAAGCTGGAGAAGTCACAAGAACCCATTATAACGGGAAAAGCTAGGCACCTGAAATGTATTGCTGTCGTGGTTTGGGCTCAGCCGGCAATGAAGCACCACGCAGCCACTCACTCACTCCTCCCTGCAGTGGGATGGGGAGGAGAAAAATATAAAGGCAGGCTCCGGGGTCTAGACAAAGATGGTGAGGGATGACTCATCAATTGTGGTCATGGGCAAGAAAGACTCAACTTCGGGAAGAAAAATCAATTTAATTAGTTACCAACCAAATCAGAGGAGGACCATGAGACACAAAACCAAAACAGATCTTAAAAACCTTCCCCCTACCCCTCCTTTCTTCTCAGGCTCAGCTTTGCTCCTATTTTCTACACTTCCTCCCCTCCACTGGCACATGGGGACAGGGAATGGGGGTTGTGGTCAGTCCATCACACGTTGTCTCTGCTGCTTCTTCCTCCTCAGGAGAAGGACTTCTCACACTCTTCCCCTGCTCCAGCATAGGGTCCCTTCCACAGGAAACAGTCCCCCATGAATTTCTCCAGTGTGAGTCCTTTCCACCAGCTGCAGTTCTTCATGAACTGCTCCAGCGTGGGTCCCTTCCACGGGGTGCAGTCCTTCAGGAGCAGCCTGCTCCAGCATGGGCTTTGCACAGAGTCACAGGCTTCTTCGGGTGCAGCTGCCTGCTCCAGTGTAGGGTCCCCCGTGGGCTGCAGGGGGGTCTCTGCTCCTCCCTGACCCCCCACGGCTGCAGGGGCACAGCCTACCCTCTCACCACGGGCTGCAGGGGAACTCTGCTCCAGCCCCCCTCCTCTGCTCTGTTCTTCCATGGCCTCAGTATCTTCCATGCTTGTCTCTCTTGCAACCAACTCCTCTCTTCACACTGCTTCCCCTTCCACTGCTGCTTCTCTTTTTTGGTTACCTTTTTGCCCTCTTAAATACATCAATCACAGGTGCACTGACTGGCTTGGCCGTGGCCAGAGGCAGGTCCGCCTGGGAGCTGAAGGAGCTTCTAGCAGCTTCTCACAGGAGCCACCCCTGTGGCCCCTCCCCCACTAACAAAACCCTGCTACACAAACCAACGCAATAGTATGGAAATGTATTTTATGATATAACTGAGGTTCTGGAGTAATTGAAGATGAAATAAAAGTTCTCTCTAACTTGAAAGTGGAAATTCTTACAACAACTTATACATGTATTAAACTACTAAATTCTTGTAACCATACCTGCTTTCTGTCCCTTCCTCCCTGCCCTAACTAGCTGTTATTAATGGCACAGCTATATATTATGGTAATTTTCTAGCATTTATGAAGCTTTTTTTTCCCCACTAAGACAAATACTGTTAACTTGGAGATTTTTACCATCCAAAAGTTCTAGTAATTATGTCAAAATACTTTAAGCACTATAATTAATCAGATGGTTGTTTATTGTCAGAATTTTCCAGGTAGGCACTCTCATCTTGTTTCAACTCCTCCCAAAGTAACCTTAAATTAAGAGATATTAAGGGAATATACTTAAATTCATGCATTAGCTTAACCCTTTTGTACGCCATAGTATATTCTGTATCTTCACCACAAAAAGTGTGCTTCTTTTCTGTTGGAATATAAACACCACTCTAGTTCTCTAAATATGAAAACCTTGGTGGAGACGGGCAGCAAAAACCAAGTTTTTACCTCAGTGTAACAAAATCCAGCTTGGCAAGAGGGTATACCTTTACAAGCTACACTGATGTAAAGACTGATGTCTTAACCACTCAGATTTCACAGCCAGTATCATTAGAGTTTTCAGTACAAAACCAAATATTCTAGCACTTAAATCATATTCAAATAATAGTTGCAGCCTTTCTGCCTTTGATCAGTAAAGCCCAAAACAAATCATGTCTTCATTTTAAGATGTTAACTGCAGCAAGTAATCATTGCTGTCTAATTCTAATTCAATTCCTGAAGGAAAGAGGTGTTTTGTTTCTTTAATATCTGTTCATAGCAGCAGTGATCTCTTCCAAGACACAGATAGTGAATCCATGGACTGTTGGCTACTGCCTCATGTTAAATAGCCATATTGCTATAAAACTGTAAATGGGACTATTTTAAAGCTAACAGTTAATTTTAAGACCACTTGTTCTATCTGGCAAACAAAGAAATGAGGCACTGAAATTCTGTATCACATTTATGATTTTATACTTTAACGATGCAAGTTGATCAGGGTATTTCTCAAACGTATTTGTGAAGATTCTACTAAAACACTATCCTGTGTTTTGCTCAATGAAAATAATGAAAAGTCTCTATGTTGTGATACATGACTTCCCTCAAATCTAGTACTTCAGCAATGTCAGATCAAACCCAGCAAAATCTACGCCTGAATATCTTCCAGTCCCCAGCTGGGTTATTTCTGGTCAGCACTAGTTACTGAACCTGGAGATGTGTTGCTGTTCAAATTGACATTTAAAGTCATTTCAGGCTTTCTCATGCAAGTTTCGCATTCTCCTGCAGTTACATACAACCACTTTGAAGAAAGGATGCACAAATATTTTTCAGCAACATATTCACACAAAAGAAGCTGAACACAGTCCAGATAACACTGTTTTGGATCACCTAATCTAATTCTAGAAACGTGTAGCAATTAAATGAAGAACAGAATCCAGGGCTGCATCAGAAGAAGTGTGACCAGCAGATTGAGGGAGGCGATTCTCCCCTTCTACCCAGCTCTCATGAGACTCCACGTGTAGTACTGAATCCAGCTAAAGAGCCCCCAGCATAAGAAGGGTATCGACCAGTTGGAGCGAGTCCAGAGGAAGCCATGAAGATGCTCAGAGGGCTGGAGCCCCTCTGCTATGGGGACAGGCTGAGAGAGTTGGGCTTGTTCAGCCTGGAGAAGAGAAGGCTCTGGAGAGACCTTATAGCACCTTCCAGTACCTGAAGTGGGCTGGAAAAAAGCTGTGGGGGGACTTTTTACAGGGGTCTGTAGTGACAGGACAAGGGGTAACAGGTTTAAACTGAAAGAGCATGGATTTAGATTAGATACAAAGAAGAAATTCTTCATGGAGAGAGTGGTGAGGCACTGGATCAGGTTGGCCAGAGAAGCTGTGGATGCCCCATCCCTGGAGGTGTTCAAGGCCAGGCTGGCTGAGGCTTAGAGCAGCCTGGTGTAGTGGAAGGTGTCCCTGCCCGTGGCAGGGGGATTGGAACTAGATGATCTTTAAGGCCCCTTCCAACCCAAACCATTCTCTGATTTTACAATTCTATGGTAGAGAATGAATGCTGGAATGTTCTATTCTAACATGTTTATATTAGAACTAATGTTTTAACTTTATAAATCCTGTAGAATTATAAACAGCATAAACTGTTATTTAAAACTTGGCTACTGAAAATGTAATATTTGTTGGAATATACACAGCTCAGGGAAACAGAGAAAGGTGTTCAGAAAAATCATTACTGTCTAAAATATAGCTTATCCTGTATCTATGCATGCCCTGTATGCACTGCCTCCTCCTTGACATGCCATGTACCCTGTCATCAGTAAAATCAAGAACATTTACTATCTTCTAGTCACTGTGTAATTTGAACTAGTCATATTTCAATGTCTGTGCAAGACACCACATTATCATTTATTCAAGCCTGCCAAACATGGGGGGCTGGAAGCATGGAGGTTGGTAATCTTTACATTCAAGGCCAAGTATTTCCCCCATCTGAGGGAAGAAACCCCAGGGTTGACTATTACTGTCTCATACTAAAGGAATTTAAAGATATTGTATTTATTCAAATATAGGATCTTGCTTAACTTTCTCCATGGCAACATACTCTAGATCATTTTGCCGACAAAAACATAATAAACTTCTTGCCAATGCTGTTATAATATACGAATAAACTGAGTTTAGAAAACAGCAGCCAACTCAGCCATTCATGGTCATATTACTCAAGGTGAAGATTATCTTAGCTTAGTGTACAGAGCATTTGGGTCAGCAGCATTTCTCCACCTGTGCAGCACCACACAAATGCCAAGGTACTTCTTCAGGGCTGACGCATTCAAAATTAAGACATTTGTTTTTCAGAACACCAAGCCTAAGCAAAGAAGCCTTGTCAGCATGCAGACATATCTACTGTACCTTCCAGAAACCAGGAACAGAGTGCAATGAAAGGAAATTTCAGTAAGGCAAAGAAGTGTACCCAGCCTACCAGTACAAGAACCACCCAAAAGACATGATGAAGACTCAACTGCCTGTGCTCCTTGCTCTCCATGTTCAACACAGCTGAACCTAGCCAGACCACTTCTACACAGGTCCTGGTGTTACTGAGTATGTGGTTGTGAAAGAGACAGTAAGTGAATTCAGCTCACTTAGGGGTGTTAAAAGTAAACATCATTCTGCCATTCTGTAAAATCTTTTGTTTTACTTGCTCTTCTCTAGCTTCCTAAAACATATTTAGCCTCTAAACTTGTCCCCATGATCCATCAGGACTTTTAGGTTGTGTGTGGTGATGTCCACATACTCAGGTCCAATCTGCCTCTGGCATCACATCCTGCCTAAGAAACTCTTCCTTGCAAGTTCTTAGGAAAGGATATACCAGAAGTCTATGTTAAAAGCTGTCTGTCTGAAAAGCTGAAAGAAAACACTTTCAACTGTAATTGTACTCACCTATACTGTAACAAGTAATTATAACAAGGGAGATCATGCTACTATTTTACAAGTACTGCTACATGTTTAGCAGCAAGGCAAGAAAAAAACCCACAACTTAGTTAAAAGAATTCACATAATGCAGCAGTCTACTCCAGCTCATCTTCAGCAAGTCCGCTTTGTCTTCAACAAGTTGCACTAATATTTTCAGGACTGTGAAAAACAAGCTCCTCCAGTTACTGCACGCAGAAGCGTAAAAAAAGTCACTAGCTGTTCTAATCAGTTTGAGCATCATAATAATTGCACTTATTTGAAGTTGGCAGTGAGGAGTTAATCACCTACAGAACTCTGTTATAGTGACAGTATCATGTGGAAACCATTAAATAATGACTATTAAATCATAACTATATTAGAACAAAACTAAATGTATGTTACTTTTTAATGTTTTTGCAATATATTTTCAGTTAGTGATAGAGCTGATTAAAACACTTCTCTATACTTCTAAATGTTAAACATGATTTTACAAAAAAAAAAAAATAACTGCCGATTTGATTTTTGAGATTTCATATAACTGTTTTCTGAAAAGTTTTAATTATTTTTAGATCCTACCTGAGAGATTCTGCCATCCGCCTTAAGTCTTCATTTTGTTGCTTTAAACGTTCAAGTTTAGCAAGTATCTTAGATAATTCCCGACTAGAGTGATCTGGATGTTCACTGTCTCGTACCAGGTGTCCACCAATATAAAAGAGTAAAGTTCCCCAAGCAAAGAGGATGAGCATAATCCAACGCCAGGAACCAGTCCATGGCCGCATTTTCAGAAGTTCAATTCACTCCAGAACTGCTTCTGCTCACAGAATAACAAACATTTTAAGTCCTTAGCCTGTACAAAAGTGGGCAATTTCAGTTCATCTGCTTCACCACATGGTACCAGAGAAAAAGTATTCTCAGTGTGTATCTTACTGCAACTCCTTAGAGAAGATCCTTATGGGACTGTACATAGAAAGCATTAATATCGCATCATTGTTGGTTTATATTCTGTGAAAAGAATAAAAAAAATCTGAAATTATAATTCTGATATAGAACAATATATTGCATTGCAATTAAACTAAATGTATTGTCATTAAAAGTCAGGACTGATGATAGACAATGTTACTACTTTCTAGCAAGGAAAAAAAGAAAAAAGCTTTTAACTTTCCACAACACTATGCTGAGCTCCAGACTGAAGCCCATAAATAGTATGCAATTAAATCTGGGTTTGCAAAGGCCATAAGAAACACTGCTTTTTATAAAAGAAATATTTAGCAATTCGTGTGTCATTTCACACATCAAAATAGGTCAAAAACCATTCTGTGGTAAACTTAGTCTCCTTTACGATTAACAAAGAGCTTTTATCCAATTACAAATTCACATTCCTTTTTTCCCTTTTATGAACTCTCTTCTCTATTTTTATCATGGCTCCTACTCTGTAATAGAAAAGTGATTGCCATTCTAACAATATATTCTACTATTTGCAAGTAGACTGGCCTGCTAGGAGCAGTAATACCAATTAAGCAAATTGCAAGCACTGTGAAGAGTGTACGTACTAATTTCTGAACAAACCATCTATTGTATATCTTACTCCTAAATTTAGAGCAGCCTTTGAAATGCACATCTAAAATCAAATCCAAAATTTCATTTTGTGCTTAAAATAGCAAGACAACACTACTCTCTTTACCCTAAAACAGATAAGAAGGAAAACTGAGCATTTAAGAGACAGAAAAGAGGGAGATTTCAAGCAGAACCTTTGTGGTAGTACTATACTCACACATTTGAAAATCGGGCATGAATTTAGAAAGCTTTTTTCTTAGAAATATTTTAATTCTGTTTTAAAACTATCAAACCCATTTTGATGGGTGTTATTATTAAAACTATAAAAATGCAACACATGCTCTAAAATAAATTCTGTCTCTCATCTAAAAACACAGCACCATTTTAAAAAAATGCAAAATCACCTCAACTCATTTTCTACCTGGCAAAACATTATTCAGTAACTATAAAAAGCTTATCATTATACCTAGAACAGAATCTAAGATTTAACTGATCAGCACGTCCAAAATCTTCTCAAGTACTTCTCAACTCTCTTCCTCTTTCTCTGCAACGTAACATTTCTATCTTTTGTAAAGGCACATGTATGCAGTTTACTCAGTTTCCAAAATAATCTATATTACCAATTCTTATATCCATAAATCTACCAAGTTTTCTCTCAAATGCTATCCACACCCACCTTCTCCAATTTTTTTCTTTTTTGTTTAATCCTTCTTTCACCTTAACTTCTTAATTTCATTTAGGTTTTTTACTCTGTTCCAACTCATTCCATATTTAGAGAAAAGACTTCCCAACTTGCAATAACTTCCAAACTCACTTAGCCAGGTAGATATGGCTGGAGGACGCACTTCCAGATAAAAAAATTCTAACATACTATTAAAAATGCTGAAAATATTTCTCTAGGTATTTTGCAGAATGGTTTTGATTTGTATATTTTTGAAAGAGGCAGAAAAAAAATCTTCTTAGGACTAGTAAGATGGTACACAAGATAAACTTTGAAAACTGTATATTATTAATGAAACAGAAAACACGGAAAAGCCTGAGAGAGCTTCTCCATCTAACGTACCTGTGACAAGGTGAGTTATAAACAGCTATCTTTGTTTATACCTGTCAAAGATGAGTTTTCTTTCAAAGTAATAACAGAATTCTACATGTCATTTTCCACAGAACTTTAAGAAAGCTTTCTATAGCTTTTGCTTTAGCTTGGCAGAAGTGCAGAACTGCCTTCAGGAAGATAGCAGTTTCTTTAACAATCTTTACAGATAACAGCACAAGGGAAAAAGAACCCACATTACATAAAACAGAATAAGCCATGCCCAACCCAAAGAGGATTATTTCTATAAGCAAAGCAAGCCTAGTTAACTACAGGAATGATTGCACCCTGATAGACTGAAGTTTAAGTGTGAAAGTGTATACTTAAATTTATACTACCAATCACCCAGAAAATGGTTGATTCTGACTGCACTACACTAAGTGAAATCACAAATTCTGTGAAGGCAGAGGAAAGAAAAAAATAATAGGAGAATTCAAATATTCCTCACTATTTAGGTAAATACTATGCTGGGAACTGTGATGAGAATAAGCACATGCTACAGATATCATAAAATTACTGCTTAAGAACAAAGCTACTGTGAAAAACGCTTGACTTAATCATAAGCAGTTTGCAGATCTTGGATCAGAACATTTCTGCTGAAGGACTGCTTTGTAACAGTCTGCATATTATACTGGACATGATATCCTAGGAGCAACAAAGCAAAAAAAATGACTACAGCTGTAATTAATTTCAAGAAGAGGAGCTGTTTTAAGAGAAGTTGACTCCATGCCACCTGGAAAGATATCATGGTCTTAATTAAAACAGCAGGTAAACGTGACTACTATAATTAGCAAAGAAAGTCTGCTTTTAAATACCCACAATCATGATCAAATTATTACACAGGTAAGACTGCAAATTCTGATATGCTAAAAATATTAAAATTAATACTAAACCTTTTATCCAAAGATAGCTTACTAAAGACTTTAGGGTCAACCATCAACCAGAGTGTGTAAGAATTGTTTAGAGTACTTTGCAAAGAAAATACTGACTTTTTTTCAATTTTTGTTTACAACAAAGCCTCCCAAATCATGTAGCTGCTTTATAAAGAGGAAGTGTTGATCTGTATCAAACAGCAGTGTTAGAAGAACAGGCTCTGAAACAAATCTACAAATTAATATAAACAAGTCATGAGGAACAGATTATATAACAGTTCTAAAGAAGTTCAAGAAGGCAATAGTTTAATTATTAACAGCAGTATGTAACTTCTCACTTATAATCACCTTGTAGCAAAGGAATGGAAAATGAAAAGAGTAAACCAAATACTTTGCAAGGGCTACAGCAGGGATCCTGGCAACTGCAGGGCAGAGAAAAAACAACATTCATGTCAGGCAAACTGGCAGAAATAATAATAGGATGAAATAGAGGTGCAGACATAAGGATGAATGTAATCAAAATAAAAGTGTACTAGCAAGACTTCTGGAAGGAGAAATTCTGCCTCATACATTTATTAAAGTTCTCCTGAAGAGGAAAACAAGGACCAGGCAAGAGAGAACAAGTTCTAATTGTATGCAGCTGGTCAGTGTGGATTTCCAAATGGCATTCCACAAGGTCCTCAGAATGTTTCAAAGAAACTAAGCTGCATGGAAGAAGAAAGTTAATCATATGAGTCACCACCTTGTTAAAAGAGAAGAAAATTAGCGTAAGACTAGGCGATCAATTTCTAAGTGGAAAGAATGATGAGGGACCTCGTTGGGACTTGTGGTAAAGTCCAAATAGTTTTAAGATATTCATAAGTGACTTGGAAAACAAGGTGGAAAGTGAGGTAATGAAGTCTGCACCTATAGCACACTAGCTGACAGCAGTGAACTGAAGGACATCAAAACACTGTTTAATGAAGAAATAAAATGAAAGATGAAAAATCACTTTATATCATTGTGTAGAGTTGTGTATAGAAGACCTTTGAATCATTATCCATCAGGAATGGACTTTAGCTGTAATAGGGGATTCTATAAAATATCAGCTCAGCATTGGCCAAAAAGCAACCAAGTCCTCACCAGCCCACACACCCAAGGACCCTCCTCCCACCACCCCTCCACAAAAAAAAAAAAACAAACAAACAAAAAAAAAAAAACCCACAAAAAAACAACAGAAATCATTATCTTTATGTCACAATCTCAAAAATTAGCAGAGAATGACTCTCAGTAATAAACAGTAGCGAAACAGATTAGTAGAAAGGTCAACTCAGGAATTAACCTTGCAAATCTATGAAAGTCATTAATGGTATAGGAAAGTAAACAGGATATAATTGCTGTTACTTCTGGTACTAGGGCATAGAGTAAAACTTTCTGCTTTGAACAGATTTGAAAAAAAGAAGGTATTTCTCAAGATGCGCAATTCCAGCATGAAACTTAATTTGTTCTAACACTGTAGGTGTTACAAGTTTGTATTTCAAAGGCCATTAGACCATTTCAAGGAAGATTTCAATTCATCAAAGCCTACCCAAAAAGATACCACCCAATACTTTCTGAATCTCAAGCCCCTTATTGTTGGAACCTGGAGAATATACCAGGTACTATCACCACAGTATCCTGGTCCTTGCAGTATTTCCTAGACATCCAGTACTAGCCGTTCTCAGAGAAACAGCAGGCTACATAAGCCTTTGATTGGCTATGGTGTGGCAACTTCTAAAACAATATCTAAAATATTAAAAAATAATTATTTTAAATGTTATTAAAGGTTTTGCATTATCAAACACAAGTAGACCACATTTTAAAAGGGCTAACTATCCTACAATAACTTTATAAAAACAAATTTTAGAATTCATTACAATAAAAAAGTTATTTCTTAAGTGTTCAGTTTAAAAGCATAAATAGAAACTCAGA
>NW_010228921.1:95076-133744 GCF_000690775.1 Eurypyga helias
GGTGGGGGTGGGGAACAACTAGTTCTATTCTTATTTACGTCACTGTACATCTTCAACAATTAATGGTGTACAGTAATTATTTTCAAGTACATTGTTCTTGTTGCACCTTCATATTGCTTTTACACCAGAAATTTTAAAGTACCGACACTTTAACTTTAATACTAAACCTGTTTTTACTTCCTAAAAAATAAATAAAATTATGTGTAAAACAATTAATTGACTTAATATTTTAAAGAACAGTTTTGAAACTTGTCTTAAACATTTTAGATAATATGCAAAAGATAGCACTTTTGATCCGATTCTTATGAATATCTGATGATGTCATTGTTCTTTTAGATGTCAGATCACAGTACAGTTAAATATAAAAAAGATGCCAAACTATCTGAATAAATAGGAAGAACATTCTGAACTAACAGTTAAACAACCAGCCTGTATCTCAAAGACTGGTATATTTAATTATACATGAGTTCTATCTACTCTTAACTATTGGCTTTGTACAGTAATTTGCCTTTTACATTTTGGTTTGTTTGGTTTGGTTTGGTTTTTTCCCCCCCATTTCATACTGTTCTGGGAATGCAAAATGTTAAAATATGTCAGTATTTCAAAGTCTATAAAAGACCTTTAAATAAATTATAAAAAATTAAAATACTAGTTAAAATAAAAGAACAAGTAGGAAATAAAGAGAAAACAGAACAGCTCTTTAAAACTGCTTGACTTCTACAGCTTGTATCAGATTCCTGAAAGACCTCCACATGCAGACATATATATTATATATTATCTGCCTGACAGGAAGTCAAGATGTAGTATCAGTATTTATCCCTCTTCAATTTTATATGGCTGTTTATCAGTTTCCATAGTGTAAGCTAAGCTCAGGATTGCCAAGAATGAAAGTATGAGCCTGAAGTTAGAGAAAAATTCAGCAGCAGCCCACAAACCTAGTAATTCAAACCTGAGATGAATCATAACATACAGAGTCATTAACATCATCTGATACTCAATATCAAAATAAGAGCCCACCAAACTTAAAAGGTGTGGGAGAGCAGTACCAATAAATACATTTTATTAAGCAGGAAACAGGAAAATATCTAAATAACAATGATTAGTGTTATTACCATGTTATTATATAGTGAAAATCCTTTATCCAAGAATATTATGTTAAATTTCTTTTACCAGAAGCAGCTGTGTATTCTAATTTACTAATTATCCCCCAAGATTTACCATTTCTTGTCTCACATTTGATTGTACACTGTCTCCTGCATCTTCCAGTGCATAAGCACATTAAAACACAGTATACTGACATTTAGATAATTTGCATTTTTCTTCCCTGTACTTTTAGACTACTTCTTGTCTCCCTTCTAAGGGATCCCAAGAACCGTTAGCCACATTCTTATCACATCACCTTCTAAAATAACGTAATACAGTATCTCTTTTATCTCTTTGAAAGGGCTTATCCTGGGTGTTTGAGGTGAAAAAGAATGTATTCCTCTGTTGTCCCCAACAGCTCTTGGAATTACCTCTACAGCAATCTTTCAAGCTAATTTTCTTTTTAAATTTCATCACTATACCCAGTTAAAAGGATTTCAACCTGATCTCCCAGGAGAATCCTCTCCCATTATAAGATCCCAGCTACCATCCACAGAAATCCCTATCACAGCACCAATATAGCTGCAAGGCATGAAGTGAAAGATGAAGCTTGGTAGAAGCAGCAGCATACAGCCATATAGTGGCAGAAGCAGCTTTAATGCCAGTATCAGCATATGGCTGCAGAGCCCAATGTAAAAGAATTTTTCATAGTCTCTAGTACAGGTTTAGATATGGGGTTTGGGGTCTTGTGAAAAGTACAGAAATACTGCTCAACAGGCCTAGGTTAACCTGCTCCTTGTACAGACCCACCCAAGGCTGGTTTAAAACCTAGCCAAGCTAATCATGTAGAGACAGTTTTAACGAAGAGAGTGATTAATTAACTAGGCACAGGTGCTTTGCTAGACAGAAGGAAGTTAATGGGTAGAAACTGCTTGCTTTAGCTAAAGCCTTAATAGTACATCTCCAAGTCTTTCCCAGAATTGTGCAAGAGGGAATTAAGAGGTGATTAAGAAGACCACCACCCAAAGAAGACCCTGAAACTGAAACAAGAATTGGAACCAGAAAAGAAGAAAGCAGCTGAGACAGGGGATTATGATGGTCTTTGATAAACGATGAGCTTTGGGGACTGAAAGGCTGAGTGGAAATACACAAAGACTTTGGATCTTATGTAATGGGTATTGATTGAATGGTATATAAACTGTGCGAGATCTTGAGCCAATTGGCATGCATTGAGGTGGTGGCCCAACTCTGAGTTGTTAATAAAGCAAACCTACTGGTACTCATGTCTGGCAATGGGTCTTCCCTGAACACCCACACTGAAAATGGTCAGCTTCAGGGATTCTTCAATGTAGGCTTATAAAGACACACCTTTAGCTGTCAGGAAATAAAGCAGTTTGGACTTAGATAAACGGTGGAAAATCTTCCACACATGAATGCAAAGGGTCTCCCTGCTTCCATAGGAAGATGAAGAAGAGACAACAGACAGCTATGAAATCTTCTCAAAACAATGAGAAACAGACAGGTGTTGGTGCTAATAAGCATCAAGTCTTTTTTGTATTTAAACTTAGGTGTTTCTGTTATTCTTTATAAATGGATTTGTTATTGAAAACGCTGAAACAAATTTCTGCTACTGAAGAAATCAAATCAGTATCAGGAAAAAGTTTTGTAGAATAAGAACAGAGTAATGTTAAAAGCAAATACTAAATTGAAAGCAAACTGTCACCTAAAGCAAGCCATTTTTCAGGTTTCATTTAATCCTGTAGGCCTATTATAAAAAGTCAATACAAAATATGCAGTATTATTGAATAAAGGAAAAAAAAGTTCTGGCATACTTGCTATTACAAATCATTAGGAATGCACAATCTTTAATACTTCAGTTGAATGGAAAATAATATTGTGAGAAAGGAAGTAAAATTAAAATTTATTTACCACTAAATGCATAGCACAGAATATGTGGTTAATGTCACAAATTTATTTAGACTCCATTAAAGAGAAGACAGAATATTTACACAAAAAAATAAGGGTCTGCTTCAATGCCTTCATCAGGAAATCACAATGTGCTTACTACACGTGTAAGCCACAATTGATTGTAAGCATATAAACATGTTTTGTTGTCCAATTAACAGGGAAAGTCTGGATAAAAAACACTGCTTCAATGCAATGCAATTCAGTGTTTACAAAATGACGAAAGGAAAGAGCAAAGAGAACACTAAATTAATTAAAACAATAATAAAGACACTGAAGTGTAGCTCCAACAACATCAGGAGAAATAATGTGCATCCCTGTCAATGTTATTTTCCTATAGCAACACCAATTAATCAATGAAAAAATAAATACATACTATCTTTGCTCATCTTGCCTCCATAATGCCTTCTGGTTATTTTAAAGCTTTAAAAGGTACTTACAAATTAGGAACCTGAATAGCCCAACACCATGATTTTAAATGCAAGGACATCTTTCATGACTAAATAAGGTCCTTATTAATTTACTATTCCCAACATGCTTTCAAAAACAAATTCAGTGATGGAGTGGAGATTTTCTCCTTGTGTATTTTTGCTTGCTATTCAAAATCACGGCCCCAGAAGAGCACTGTCCTTTTCCTTGGCAATGTACATTTTCAAGTTATTTTAGGTTCAGTTCAAAGCAAGCTAAGCAAGTCTACTTTTGGCTTAACCACCTACTGACCTAGATTCAGTCCCAAAAAAAAAAAAAAGTGTACCTTATGTAATTTGAAAAGAAAACAAATTACTTGTGAAGGTAAACTCATACATCACAGCTAACATGTACAGCATTATATCTAATGGCATGTACCTTATCTATAACTCTTTATTCACAGCATGAAACATGAATTTCACTTTATTAAGGGCTATCACAATGACTTATCCCATGCAACTTAGATTGAACCTTCACAGCATTTTTAGTTTCTATTAAAAGTAAAGTAAACTCAAATAATTTAAGTTAGTATTTTTAAGATTTCACCAACAAAAAAAATCTGCTTAGGAAAGCATGCTACTCTACATAATGTTAACTTGCTCTGCCCTAATACAAGTAAAATTAAAAAAAAGAATAAAACAACTTTCCAGTTCCTATGTAACAATGATTATAGCCTAAAGAAATAATCCTTTTAGGATATTATAATAAAACTAAGGATCAAAGGACAAAAATAACAAGTAATTGACTTTTTAATGTTTGATAGAAATAAGCAAAAGTTGCACATATTATTCATGGTGTGGCCAGTGCATTCTTCATGATGTCTTACATATTATTTGATTAATGAAAACTATCTTCGTAATCTGAACTAGGTTAGATGGGCAACATTTCTTCAGTCAAATCCTGTGACCCAGTACTTCAGGTAACCATGTCGTAGAAACCTCTTTACATTCCACCTAAAAAGAAATGGATTTCCTATCGCTATTATTGGAATGTTGTTTAAAAACTCACTTTTCCCATGCTTAAAAGCCTTCTTTAATTTCCAAACTAAATTTATGTTTTCCTAATGTAATATTGTGTTTTCTTCCACTAGTATAAATGCAGTTTAGAGCGCGCAGTTACTGCCTTATTCTGTACACAGGATGTCTCTACAGACAGCAGCCATATCCCTTCTCAGACTTACAAAATAGTCTTACATGCTAATTCACAAGTATTTCATTGCAAGAGTCTTACAAATTTTCCACATCCTTTACCAGGTCCTATCCCAATTAAGTCTTTCAGAGCATCAGGAATCAGAATTAAATGTATAACACACAAGATGTTGCCAGTGTCTCGTATGAAACAAATACTTGCTTTTCTCTCCTGGACCTGCTTTCTGTGACATATCCTAGACCACATTTGTCTATTTTACGGCCACATTACTCTGGCAGTCAGCAACCACTTTGAAGGAAATCATACCTTCAAATCTCTTTGCACGTATATGTCTTCAAATTGATAACTCTTATCTCATACACAGAAATTCTTATTTTTAATCCTTTTAACTTTGTGTTATTATACTTTATCCCAGTCTACCATTCCAGCTTCCCAAGTAAAAAATTATTTTTGCACGTTTTTCTGACCCCCATTATAACACTCCTCTACTTTGTTACCTAAATTTCATCATAAACTATTATCTTTTTGTGACACTGTCACTAGTGAAAATAGCCAAGATGAGTAACAGATGTAATCCACTACACTAATAGCATCTCTCCTGCAGTCTAATATTCTTCCTTGCAGCACAAGTCACACTTACTTCATCCCTTAAGCTACTTCCTTTTCCAATGAATGACTGTACTTTTCATCTATGCTTTTTGTAACTCAATATAGTTAGAAAATTCAATAACCAAAAGGAAGTCTAGATACACAGTTTCTCCTGCAGTACATTTCATTATGAAATTTACTTGCCCTCATTGAAATAGTTAATAAGTAAACCTAGAATAATCCAGATGAAACAATCTTTGGCAAATCTGTGTTGCATTTATCTCATCTTCCATTTTTGTCTAGCTCTACTTTGTTAATTGTCATTTCTTTCAAAATTTGTCCCCATGCTTTGCATACTACTGCAATCAAGCAGTAAATCAGGGCCTGTAACTATTTCTAATGCTAGGATGCATCTATACTAATTCCAAGAGACTTTTATTCAATATAATTCCAAACTTTTTAAAATATTGACTGGAAAGAATTTAAAAAACATTTCATTCATCCATAACTTTATTACCTTTATTAATATACAAATTATATATATTATTATCTTCAACCAAGGAACAGAAACCCATTCACAGAACATGTATCAATGTCTGTATTCTTAAAGTATCCAAAACAAAGTTCCTTTAGTTTTCTATTCAAGTTCACTGTTTCAGTTATAAATTTTATTTTTCTATCCATAAAAATTATCAATTCCCTGCTTTTTCTGGAACAAGGAGATACATTTTGCAGTATTCCATATCTGTCATTATTATGCAACTTAATTATTGTGCAAATTTACTTCTTTTTCTTTCTTAACTTCTAGTCACATGTATCACATGACAAAATTAAACATAATCATGAGACTTGCTTATTATTTATTCCTACATCCACACCTTCACCTTTACTACTGTTCCTGTAAAAGCCTAATATTATATCTGCATGGATTGCTCAAAGCAAGCTGGGTAGTCTTCTTTTCATATACCCCTTTATAATTTTACATAAATAAATATGAACTGCTCATGTGATACAATCACCAGATTATTCTCTAATTAAACATTTTCTCAATGGAATTCACCATCATTTTCAATTTCATTGAATGTGCAGATTTATTCATTACTGAAAGTCTTCAAATACTGTAATTTTGGATCTTCACCACAGAAAACTCCCTGACAGGAAGAAATGGTACTGAGGGACTGACTTAAACTATGTGAAAGCTACAGGCCCACTCATTTAATTTGATTAGAAAATAAAATCATAACCAATGCAAACAAATTTAGGAAAAAAAGGCAATGTGATTTATCCTTCCTGAAATTTGTTTGGAGAGATTCTGCCAATGAGTGTGGAAGCTTCAAGACTTTGTTCAGACTTACAGAGCTTATGAAAGTAAATTATCAGGAGTTGAGGAATTAAAGCTAGAGACTAAAAAAACAAGATTATCAACTTCAGAAGACTCGTCGTAAGATTCACTTAAAAGCATCAGCAAAATACATATAATAATACAGAGAAGAAATTAAAAGTAGAGCAAAAATGAACCTTATAGGATCCTGGTACTGTTTCTGAGGTTCAGTGTGTGTTCTAAAATGCTCAGATGACCAACACCGACACTTTTTTCAATTTAACTGCATAAAATATTATAGGCGAAAACAACTTGGAAGAATTTTGAAATGAAAACACCTTCAGAAAGGAAGGTAGAGGACGAAACAGACAAATATTCAGAATGTCTAGTAAGCAACCTCATGCCAGATTTCTTCTTCTTTTAGCAAGTCAATCCTTACTTTGTTTGCAGCTTCAAACAGAGGTAGATGTTCTGTATAATTTTATCCTACAGTCACAGGTAGTAATTACTGATGCAACCAAAATAAAGTCAACAACAAAGACAAACATATGTAGACTATAAACTCAAAGCTGACTGACAGTCCCAGAGTTGCTGTATTTGCAAGCCAAGTAGCAGCAATATATTTCCTGAAATGATTGAAAATCATTGAAGATATGACAGAAGTCACCAAACCGAGGTTGCTACTGCTTTTTTGAAGTTCTTAAGAAGGTGTAGAGCAGACAAACTGAAGCTGAGAGAACATTAAGCGTAATTTCCCATGTTCCTTACAAGTTCAATCAGAATTGTATAGGAAAGTAACTAAGGAATGTATGCACTTCTTTCCTATAGGCCTCCTCCCTCCTCCATCAGTAATTTCCAAGTATCACAAACACCTGAGTTGTTATCCAGAATAACAATCTTGGTTCCATTACTGAACAAGGTCTTAATCTTAATTTTCACCCCAACAGAATTTCTACTTTTTACTGTGAAGGTGGTCATACTCTGGAACAGGCTGGGCAGGTTAGTGAAGTCTCCACCCTGGAGACTGGAAATACAACTGAGCAACTGCTCCTGGTGAACCTGCTCTCAGCAGTGGGGTTGGACCAGATCATCTCCAGAGATATTTTCCTAAATCAGCTATTCCATGATTCCATGACATAACAGACCTCCTCAGCTATTTAATCTGCATTTTTTACAGCTTTTGGTGTAGAAAAAAAATAATTTCTAAAATGCATAACATGTAAATGTACAACATACATTATCTTTCAGATAAATAGCAAGAATTTTTTTAATATCATAACTTCGTAAGACATCTGAAGAACAGCTTACCCTCTCCATGACAGCGGGAAATAAACACAACTGCATCATGTGCTTGGAGGTTAACAAGTAATTCCACTAGTCCAGCAGCCAGTGAAATTAAAAACTGTTTAAAAGAAAAAACAAGGTCCCTTTAGTTTCACATTCGAACAAAAGGGCTTCACATTCTATAAGAACATCTTACTTTTAGTCTGCCTTGTATCATAATGTTGACAAAGAACCTAATGCTTCATCCTAAAATATCATATTATCTACTTTTGATTTAACTGATCATGGATTTTCCACAAAGATCAATTGCTTACTTAATCATAATCTTTTAACTACCATATTTCATAATACCTAAATTAGATACAATGTGATCTGGCAATCAAAGAATTAAATCTAAGAATATTTTAGCTTCTGTACTGATTTAGTGAGTAACTTATACAAGCTAGTCTCACCAGGCCCCCGTCTTCCTTGTTAGTATTTGCCAACCCCAAAATTATGTTTGAAGTTGAATCCATTAATGTTTACCGATACTATCAAATTTGCAGCTGAAAGATGGTACAAATTTTGAATGCAAGATATAAATCTGCAAAATCAGTAAAAGTAATTCAGCCAATTTGCAGTTTTGTCAAATAATTGCTTTCCCATTTCTAAGCATTACTCCCTGTTCAAAGTACCAGTCAAAACTTTGGAATTGAAAAAAAAACAACATGCAAGGATGTACATTTTATTTTTAACCCAATTTTTAATAAAATTAATTAAAGAGCATTCATGTATATTCTTTCATGTACATCATGGTTTATAGAAAGCATAAATATGTTAAGGAAACCTTGCAAAGAAAATTAATTTTCTTATAATCAAAATATTAAGTCACTAGAATAAACACTTATTGCAGCTGGAGAAATCACAAATCTGGAGATATGAAAAAAACCACACAAACAACCTGAATAACCCTTGAAAATAATTCCACAGAAGATAAATACAACTCCCAACATTTCAAGAAAAATTCCTACTATCTTGAAAAAAATATAAGCTCTCTTCATAACTTCTTAACCTAAAAATGTAATCCAGTTGTCACAACAAAATTGTTCTTTGTTCATTTTAGCATTTTTTAGACAACATACAGATTGTTCCAAGCTCTGCCTTTTGTGAATTCCAGTAACACCTTTAGATGTATATACCTCCATAATTTTTAGAGATGCCCTCTATTCTTTCTGATAGACCGTATTAGGGGGACAGGAAGAATTCTGCTTGCCTGTTCACAATAATTTTAATGCTTCTTTAAGGTAACTGAATCAGGTAGGGCCTCCCAGAGAAAGAGAGACAATCTGCATTCCTTGGAGATATCCTGACTATGTTCAATTCTGGGAGGTTCAAGAAACTAGGCAGCATGGCAGTCAAGAAAATTCTAGTACAGGAGCGTGCAGCCCAAGCAAAGAAACTGCATTAAGGAGCAGGGAGCAGGCTACCTGACTTCAATAGGAAAAATATCCAGCAGATCAGAGGGCACTGTGCATTCACAGTGTAAAAGTCACCGAATTAACTGTAACCAAGTGGAAGCACACTGACAATGTGGACAGGGGAAAAGTTGTTAAAAACAAATTTACTTTTCTTCTGTCTTCCCTATCCACTGATTCTGCAATACTTAAGGTGTTATTTATCCTAACTATTATTCTAATAAAATTCGGCACTTTCTTAAGTAAAAAACATTTGATTTGGTCTCCTCTGAAAAACTAATTACAAGGAGAAAACCTAGGCAGAACCACATCAAAATTATGGCCAACTCAGAGTCCCATACCCCTGTATTTATTAAATTTATTTCTATTATAAAATTTAAAAAAAAAAAATGGAGAACAAAGTTAAGTCTTACTACTAATCTTACTTCAACTACATGGCTTCTGGTCAGAGATCAGAAAAAAACAAACAAACAAACAACAATTTAAGTAATTTTAATATCACAAACCAAACATACTCAAAATTATGCTATATGACCACCTAGTGGTTCAGAGGTCCATACGCACAGCACTTGGGGGTTTTTAGGCTGAAGGTATAACAGAACACTGATCTTGTAACAGTTTAACAGAAGTTAAGAACCAATCAGAAGTAAGAATGTCTTTAAGCTACATAAAAGACTGGCATCAACAATAAAAAAAACCTGTTTGAAAATATTAAACTCCTTTATATTTGAAAATATAGAACTCCTTCGTTTTAGATACAGTAATGAATACAAATGCTTACCTTTTTTAACATATTACATTTGAAAGCTTGAAAAAAGATACAGTAATTTTTCATTTTTTTGACAACTGATGAAATTTTAAACAAGAGGGAATTATACCTTGAAAGGAAAAGAGTGGCTTACTTGTCAAATATATGCAAGGTTCTCTGTCAAATACGTAGACAAAAAGTAATTGCTGCTTTTTCTTTTAGAAAGATAAAAGAATCAATTGCAGGAATAATACACTCCTCTGCAGAAATTACATATATAGACTCATTTTAGTAAACAGTGAATAAAAGAGTCTTCTGTTTTAGAGTCCCTTTTAACTATTAAGATAATACTTTAACCAGAACACAGGAAATTAAGAAGTTACCTTTTGTCTTATCTGAACTAACTAAATGTCTTCGTAAGAGAAAAATTATCTTAGCAAATAGGCAGGACAGTAATAGAAGAGAGAAGGTCTATTCATTCTTGTTTACTTACTGTATTGACTCCACACAACCCTAAACTAAGATAGCCACAGTCAAGACTGAACTATAAAAATTCAGACATCAACTCTACCATCAAGCATGATCTTCCTCCAGAGCAATAAGTTAAAAATATACTGATAAGCCCTTGCAGAAACTTCATGATGAAAGAAAATAGGATGAGTGAGAATCTGTGGAATCAGTACAGTAAAAGAAAAGACTATGGAAGTTAGCAGGCCATAACTTCTATTAAAAGCAAAAGGGCACTGAACTGCTTCTTACACTTGCAAACAAAGGCATAATAAAATCCAGGGATTAGGAGTTTAACGTAGATAAAGTGAGCTCATGAGGAAGGGAAAAGGAGTTCCTAAACCTTGTGCTTGTTGTGGCTGAGACAGAGTTAATTTTCTTCATAGCCGCTAGCATGTGGCTAAGTTTTGGATTTGTGCTGAAAACAGTAATGATAATACTGAGACATTCTCATTATTGCTGAGCAGTGCTTATGGAGGCAAGGCTTTTTCTGCTTCTCACACCACCCCACCAGCAAGTCGTCTGGGGTGCACAAGAAGTTGGGAAGGACGCAGCTGGGACAGCTGACCCCAGTGACCAAAGGGATATTCCATACCATATGACGTCATGCTCAGCATATAAAGCTGGGGGAAGAAGAAGTAATAGGGGGTATATACAGAACGATGGCACTTGTCTTCCCAGGTAACCATTATGTGTGATGGAGCTCTGCTTTCCTGGAGATGGCTGAACACTTGCTGCCAATGGGAAGTGGTGAATGAATTCCTTCTTTTGATTTGCTTGTGTGGGGGGCTTTTGCTTTACCTATTAAACTGTCTGCATCTCAGCCCATGAGTTTTCTCACTTTTACTCTTGTGATTCTCTCCACAGTCCCACTGTGGTGGGAGTGAGTGAGCAGCTCTGTGGGGCTTAGTTCACAGCTGGAGTTAAACCATAACAAACCTGTAAATGTGTAACAGCTAAAAGAATCAGCCATTCAAACAGATGATCTAATAAGGTAATGGATTCTCAGTTGCTCATTCTCTTTAAATTGAAGTACCAAAAATGCTTACAAAAATATATAGTAGTTCAATCAAAAAGTTGAAAAGAATTGGGTTTTCTCCCAGCGTTAGTCAGATGTTGATGAATAGAAATCACCCATTCCTTCCTTAACAGAATGTATTACATTCTTAATAGACCACAGAATACCCCTAATTCTGTGAAATACTTCTGGAGATCTGTAAATCTTGAGAACAAAGAACACAATTTTTCTTAGCTCATCAACCTGCATACCAAAATATTAACATGGTCAATAGCCACATAGTATGGCAAATATCCTGAAAAGATAAAGTGTTCAGAACCTTCCCTGAACAAGAGTTGGTGGAACATCCTGCATTTGCTGCTGGCTGACTCTCACAGTAGCTGGGGATTTCAATCAAACAACAGCCCCTGAGTCAATATGACGTGCTACTGGTCACATGACATTATTCTAAAATGTCAGTTGCATTTAAACTGCATGTAAGCTATAGATTTGCCATCACTTCTCTAGAAGAATGAACCCCAAGGCACTCTAGCATGACCTAGTTAAAATGTATTCAAACATGGTTACTAATTTTTTCAGACCTTTTAGTCACAACAGATAAACTTTGGTGTTTTTTTTTTTTTTTTCCCTCCAAAAGCCACAGGAAGACTGATTTTTAAAGTAAGCTAACGATGTCCAAATTTTATCGGACATTTCTCTTTAAAACCAGCTGATGAGAACCATGAACCATGAAGATTAACTTAAAAGAAGTAAACAGATAATGTTCTAATATAACTTAGAATACACAGCAGCAAGGTAACATCTTTCATACTTCATGTGGTTCCACAGCCAAAAAGTTGACAAAGTAATGAGACATTGCTCCCACCTCACCCCCAAGATGTTATTTTGTTCCAACATTTTTCATTAGAATCCAAATTTCTCAGAATCTGACATACAAATGTTTTGCTTTGTTCCAGTGCTTTTCTGGGCTCAAAGTACAGCTGCCTCTTCTGCCTGGGGGAAGTGCAGCTTATTATCAGTAGCACAATCTAGATACCTTGGGGAAGGAACAGACTGGGACAAAGAAGATGAATAGCCTTTAACTAATATTTGCTCTTTCCACTCTTGTTGGTGCTGAAGCTCTCCACTAAATCTTCTCTGCTGCCAGCTTCCCGATGTCTTAAAACATCACAAGCAAGAGCAGAGGTAAGACCTTTCTTCTTTTGGCTGGCATCAAAGCAACATGCAAAATGTAATAATCAAGAAACTTAACATCGGCCTGTTCACAACTGAGATGAATGTTTATGAATCATGATGAAAACCTGGCAGATGAGATAGATGCTGAGTTTGTAATAGTTATACAAAAAATGCATGACACTTGGTAGCCATAACTGGAGAGCTAGCTGCAACCAGGAGGTTTCGCAAACTCATAGTCAAGACTATACAGTATACAGAAATTGGAAAAGAGTTGACAACTCAGTAACAGAAATGCCAGAATAGAATTTTGAGTGGGTCACATCAGGGAAAGAATGTCTGAAGTAATCATTATCTAAATAATCACACTTGTTTTGTATCACCTTTTGGTAATTTAAGTTAAACAGTGTTTTCTGTGCTACCACACAAAACATTACTGAAGTATGTAAACTAATACTGCCATATGATAAAGAACTATCTGCCTTACGTTTAACCCCACTGTGCCACAATATATGTATCAACGTGTAAAAATTCCCCTTGGCATTCCAATTTTATTTTAAACACTATTCTATTTTCCTAGATTAAAACCTTTTACTTTAGCACACTGAACTTTACATACTGCAAAGCACAATAAAAAGATTTGATCTGTAACTAATGAGCTAACAAAAGTATGGGAAGCAATTTATGTACATTAGCATATAGGTTCATGCTGTCTAATTTACACTGGTTTAAAGCTTTCACAGAGCTCCATGCCACCAAAACTTGACTGCTTCCTGCATCTGATCTGCACCATCACCATGGCTCAAGTGCACGGATCAAACTGATCAAAAGTCTATTCTTTTATATTAAGTGAAGGAATTGAAAAACTCAAAGTACTTTGTACAACAGTAAGGCTATGAACAAAATAGGACTGTGAAAGTTGCAAGTCAAAACCTCAAATAAAGCTGGTAATGGCTTTTTCTCTAAAAATTTGTGTGACATATTATTAAGGGAAAATGACAGATGAGTTTAAAACACCTTTGAAGGTATTGGCTTTTTAACTCTTTTAATGTCAAACATTAAGTTTACAGCATTAACCAGAATTCTCATTTTTATTTAGAACGTAACTTTCACTAATTCATAAATTTGCTGTCAAACCATGCTGAGTGTTAGAAACAGTCTTAACTAGTGAGCTGTCTTCTTTAATATGCAAGATAGGGGGTTTGTTTGCGTGTGTGTGTGTATATGTAGCTTTACCAATAAAAACAAAAGTCATTTGTTGGATTTTTTTTTTAAACACGGAATATTTTATAAACTAAACATTCTAAAAATAAGGCCAATTAATTGGCCATATAAAGACTGTAACAAAACAACATGAATACTGTATGGAAAAAAAGGACCTAAAAGCTAAATTTGCAACTTTACTCACTTGTAGTCCTAGCAAAATCCCATTAAAGTATTTCAGACTGGTAATATGGAATATAATGCCGGGTTTAAAATATCCTTTTTGAAAAGGTCAAGCATTAGGAAAAACCTACAATCATATGTTCTTACTGTTTCTTAGGCAAGTTTACAAAACTATCTAAAAAGAAATCAAATAAATTAATACATTTATTGCATATAGACATTATTTGAGAGAAAAGCAGTATTTTCCTTTGTGGTGAACACTTTTTAATAAAGATGTGACTATACTATGGCCAGCTCTGCTCCTATGCTGAGCAGTCTTCCAATACTATCTCACAATTCTTCACAATTTGCAAGTAACACTTCTTACTTCTACTCTCTTTTATACCAGATACTATCTTCTTGTTCCTACTTTCAGTGTAGGGGTTTTCTTGCCCTTCCCTTCAACCTCCTTTATTTCTGACTAGTTCAGCCGAATTTTAGCGACTATACCAAGGAGAAAGAAAAAAAAAAAACACCAAAAAAACCCCACAACACAGATGATGCCCGTCATTCCCCACGCTGGCGTTTTAGAGAGCTCTCCATGGTCCTGATCAATATCCCAGGGAGTCGTCCACTGTGGGCACTCTCTGCTGAAGGGTCTGGCTAAGGCCCAGACACTGATAATTAATCTAGTGCCAGTCTGACGGCAAAGTGAGTCTCAGGAGAGAACAACCTAGAAAGGTAAAGGGGAGTGTGGATGGGGAGTGTGGATGGCACTAGAGTTCAGCTCCTCAGTAAGGGACAAGAATAAAGGATCCACATTTCTACTCCTGAATTGATTTACAAAATCAAAAAGCAACAATGAACTAAGAAAACAATAAAAATCAGCATTTGAAAATTCCAAACCTATAGTTAAAACAAATGGCAATAGAACCTAAGTGGAGGGCAGGGGCTTCCCCCCTAATGTCTCAAATATTATACACATTATTGTCTTACTTGAGGTGTTCAGAAGTACTGGGGTTTTTTTAAGTTGGTTTCACCAAAATTAAAATATTTTAGACAGAGAATTACTTTAAACAGACTTTTAAACACCTTGAGCAACTTTGTCTCTGGGCTGATAAGGCAAGGGGCAATGAGAAGAAAGAAAATATTGAGACAGAAATGGTCCCATAAATCTGACAGTAGATGACTCCAACATCATTCTTACATGGCGATTAACTTTTTTATGACAGGAATTTTAAAGAATAGAAGAAGGCAGGTTGTAACAGTGAGGTATTAAAATATCACCTGTATAAGATAACAAGCTGTTTAACACTAGTGAAGGCCCTACGGTGACATGACTGCTGAGTGCAAAGATAGACAATTTTATAACAAAACTAGACAGTCCTTTAGAAAATGCTGGGAAAGAGCTGGTGACCTCAAGTCCACACCCACTCCCAGAAACAATACAGGAAGTAGCAGAAGTCTTAGGAGTAGAACTTAAGCTGCTTTATAAAAGACTATCATGACCTGTTTTTTGCACTCTGTGACACATATAAACCAAGCAGACAGGTGGTCATGAAGCTTAATTGGAAGATACTAAATTGGAAGACTCCAGAATTTTTGAGAAACAAATTCTTACACACATATAAGCTATAGCAAACCTTTTCAAAAGCATAACAGAACTAAAAGAGTTGACAGAGATTCTGTAAGGTCAAATGATGTTTGAGTTGTAACAGCACAATTTAAATACAGGAATACAGCAGGAAAGCTATATGAAGTATATGCATTAGCAGTTACTAGGAAGGAACTTAAATTGATTCCTACATTGAAATCTTTCTTCGCAAATAAGATGACAGAAAAATTCTTGAGGCTTGACATGTCAGTAAAGTGTCCACATACTAATTCCAATGGAATTCAAGTAACAAACACAAAACCAATAGTTTCACAATACCTTATCACTTAGGATTCCATAACAAAGGAATAGAATATAACCATCAGTTTTTCAAGAAGGCTCTAAGGAGGACCTAAGAAACAACAGATCAGTAAATACAACTTCTGCATCTGGTGAATAAGAGGGAAATACAACAAACACCAGAAATAGTAGGCACATGGACAAATACCAGATACTGGGAAATAATCATCATTGGTTTTGTGAGGGAAGTCATGTTTCAGAAGGTGACTAAGTTTAACAAATAATCAAAATAGCATGAAATTAAGGGAGACAGGATTTATGTCACATATTTGGATTTTCAGAAGGCACTATTACATTGTGAAATTCAGTGTAATTAAAATGCGTTTGAGTTTAAATAACTGAATACGTTAAATATTCTTGCTAGAAAAACCCATCCATGGATATTATACTGCATGTGTCTTACAACAACCCAGGTTCTAGAAGCTCAGAAAGTAAGCTAGAAAGATCACGGTTTCTTGCTCCAGTTCTTCTGCAGATAACAGCTACTGACATCTGAGAAGGACAGGAGAGCTCTTCAGACAAACGGTCAGATCAAATTAACTTTACAACTGACTCTTGCTGTCTGGATCTTATGTAGCCATGGTCATTGCTGTAAATATTTGCTAAGTGAAGAACAAAAGTGAAGGAAATTTCAACAAATTACAGCATATCAACACTGTCACAGAGTTTCGGCCATTCTGATAAAGCTTTGATACAGTTCTTAGAGTCTTCAAGACATCAAATATAATGACCATGAATTTCTGAACCACCCAAGTTAGGGAGACTATTTTTGTTGTAACAATTTCAAAAGTAATTATAAGGGTTTTATCTGGAATGATATATAGTGCATGTATATGCCTTTGGAAGTAGGCAGCATGAGTGGAATTCTGCAGATATACAACAAACCCACACTATAAGACTTCCTGTGTGTCGTGGCGTAACCTCAGTTAGCAATAACATGCCACACAGCCACTTGCACACCTTCCCCTCCTCTTCCTCCAGTGGTGGAGGAGAAGACAAGGAAGCTTGCGGATTGAGATAAGAACAATTTCATAATCTAATATAAATTATTATTATAGTGATACTAATAATATTAACAACACTACTAATAACATGTAATTAAAATAAAACAAATGATGCAATAGCTCGCCACCCACCAACTGATACACAGCCAGGTCCCGAGTAGCGAGAGTCAGAGCCAGTGATTTCAAGAGCTAGAGCCCAAGAGCAATCGCAGCAGAGTTCAAGTGAGCCCGACGGGTGACAGCACAACTGAGAAAGTCAACCAACCCACCAGCTAACTATCTAACAAACGAGCTAGCAAAATTGCTAGCAAATGAGCAAGCTCTAGCTATACAAACAAACAATGGCTCCCTGGCCCACACATGGCTGATATACTGAGCATGACATGCTATCAAATAAAAATATTCCTTTGGTTAGTTTGGGTTGGCTGTATGAACTGTGGTTTTCCCCCACATTGCTTGGAATGAGAAAGTTGGGAACACAGTTGCAGAATCAGAAGCTGGAAAAGACCTTGAATTGGTGCAAACACTCCCCAGCACCAACTAAGACACCTTATCAGTACTCTCCTCAGGGCAAACCCAAAAACAGCCTCATAACATCTACTGTGAAGAAAATTAACTCTTTCCTGACTAAAACCAGCGCAGTGTCAAAGCTGAGAGATTAAAAGTTAGCAGAGAAAATAAACTTCACTTTCAAGACCCCTTTCTCTCACACTCTCTTCTTTTTACGAAAAGCAGCAGCAAACCAAAGAAAAAGAAGCCACAATGTTTGACCAGTCATGTGGAACCAGAGAAAGATGAGGGGATGTCACACAGCCTAAGCATTTCTACAGAAGAAATTTTATTAAAGTTGTTTGGATGGTAAAATAAAACACAAAACATAACTTCTTACCTGCAGTTTATAAAATGGCTTGTAAGTATCAGCGCTTACAGGAAACAAACTATTACAAGACATTTTGTCTGACAACTTTGTTCTAATCAGAGCACTAGCCATGCCTCATAGCAAATTGATTGAAAAATCCCAATAGTTAGTTTTGTCAATGCAATAATTACTATGATTTTCTATGAAATAATAGGGCATTATTAGGACAAACACAGTTAAGGGCTCCAAAAAGCAGCATATTCAGAAAACAGTGATCAAATAAAATTTCTAATTATTTGTTTTCAACCAGTATAGTTTCCAAAAAAAATTATATCCTTTAAAACACAGAAGCAATCTGAGAACGCTAAGTACTACAGAAAAACATACTGACATTGTAATATATACTGAACGTATGAAACACACATATATTCCTGAACAGTTCCTATGGTCAGCTTTAAAATGTCCTTTCTGCAGACATCCAGTATCTTGCAGAAGAATTAAATACTTCTGTTCATCCTAATAAAACAAGCATACATATAAATTGATGCCATATTTGAGCAGGAAGGATGGATTAGTTGGTTTCCTGACTTACAAGAGGTAAACTTACTTTTCTGTGCTTTTTCTATCATAATGAAATCTATGCATGTAAACACTTTGTGGTCATGTGTTATTTTACAAATCACATCATTTTATGTGCACACGTACTATTTAAAGCATAGGCAGACTACACTTTTCAAAACAGAGTAATAAATAAAACTCTGCTTAGAGAGTCACGTGCTGCTGCTGGTATAATTCAGTCCTTCCGTATTCAAAGGATTTACTGTTCCTGCTTTACACCCCTAACTTAAGTCCAGATCCTGCAACTGGCATTCACAGAAGCATCTATACATACCCAAAGCATCAGCTGTTATCAATATACAAGAATTCTCAGAAGCAAACAAAAGAGAACCCCTGATTACCTACATCATTTCACACATTCAGATTTTCCAAAACTGGTCTGAGTTATTTCTAATCTTTTCAGAATTATATTTAGTCCTCAATTTTCTGGAGAACTATTCATTTTTACTTTTTTATTTACAAGCATTAGTGTAAGTAATGTCAAAGAAATAAAACTATTTACTAAATTCACTTGGGGGGGGGGGTGGTGGTGTTATGTGCGTGGTGAGTGGAGGCGATGAACAGAATACTAATACTCCATTCTCAGTGCAGTAGTGCCTGGCCTATTTTCTAATCACGCTATGTAGAGTAAAACATTTAGATTTCTAAAACATCAAAATCCTTTCTAATGATTCCTTAGGCTGAACTTTTCACATACACCAGTTCTCTAATGGCTTTTGCCTTCTGCAAATATGTGTGGCTTTTATAAAGATTGAATCAAACAGCTACCAAAACTGTGACTGAACTGTATTTTGCAATCTTGTTCTCAACCTGAATAACTTGTAAACATCAAGTTGTAAACATATCAGAACCAAAATGTCTAAGCATATCATAACAGTACGTCAGATACAATTTTAACTCTGCCTTTTCTGCTCATAGTCTATTCAAACTTGAATAAACTTGGACCACATACATCTGCTGTTTTCAGATTTTTCATAAAGGCATCAATTTGAAATGCAATGTACTATTAATTTGAACACATTTGTAGGTTGGATCCAGTTTTTGAGATGCTGAGCAATAACAATTTCACCTGAGGATGAAAATGCTACGACAATTAGTTCCCCTAAAAAAGAATTTTATGGTTTCTTAAACCATCTTTTCAGGTGTTGATTACTACCACATAATTTATTTCAAGACTGTAGGTAGCTGCCACTGCATTTATTTTGAGTAGAATCTTAGACTTTCCCTTTATGTAGTCAAATATCGTGTATGTTATCTGAATTTCTTTCAAAAAAATGTGTCACAATCTTGTGGTAACATTTCTTCTTTTTAAATTCAGAACAAAATAAAAAATGTGATAAATTCATACTATGATCATCAGTCTTCAGAAGTGATGATGGATATCAGTGTCCATATATCAGGAGGTCAAAACTGATTTAAGTCCTCTTAAAGAAACAAAACCAAAAAGAACCTACCTGAATATGACAGCCAGAGGAATTTTGCTATCTGTTTATTAAAGATGTTTAAAGTCGATACTAAAGACATCAACACTGAGGGAATGCGTGAAGGGAAATGTAGCCAGGCACGTACGAAGAAATTCATGCAGTATCACGACAATCTACTACTGTAGTAGCCCAGGGTATTTTTACTAGCTAATGATCTTCAGAAACTTATTTTCATAAGCAGTTACTTTGCAAAACATTTTTGGTTTTCTTCGGAGAAAAGGGAGCGATGGGCATAAGACTGCAGGCTGTCACTCGTTATTTTAAAGAAATATATATAACATTACAACAAAGTACTTTAATTGACTTATACAAGAAACTGTACTGTGTGAATTTATACAGAATAATTTATAAATGTTTGGAATATATATTAATAGATTTCATAAGGTTTCTCTAGGAAAAAAATCTCTAAGCAACAATGGATGGAAGAGTAATTACGTACACTGAGTTTATCTCACTGTGATTTGCACAGGTGGCTCCAGAGAGAAATAAAATGCAATTTCAGATCCAGTTCTCATTATCCCAAAAAACTTAAGTTTGAAGATCTTTATTTCAGTCATACATAACTTGTTAAACTTGTGAAAACATGCATACAATGGAATGTCTATTTTAAACATACCAATACACCTTGCTTTTTATAGCAATGATGATAGACGGAAGTCTAAAATAGCATTGAGTGGTCAAAAATTCAACTCCAGTATTTAAAAAAAAAAAAAAGCCACCACTGTCCTGATTTGCTTTCAATGGATCTGTTAACATCTTCCAAACTGCACAAGGGATTCCCGACGCTAGTAAAAAAAAAAAAAAATTAAAGAAAGGTGTACTAATGACCAGATCTACCAACAAAAAGAATGTTTTCCTTTGTTTGAGGTTACTAAATAATAGTAAGATTTTAAAGACACTTGGTGTTCTGGTTGCAGCTGGGATAAAGTTAATTTTCTTCTTAGTAACTGGTGCAGTGCTGTGTTTTGGATTTAGGATAAGAATAATGTTGATAGCACAGTCATGTTTTAGTTGTTGCTGAGCAGGGCTTACAGTCAAGAACTTTTCAGGTTCTTGTACTGCCCTGCCAGAAAGGAGGCCGGAGGTTCACAAAAAGCTGGGAAGGGATGCAGCTGGGACAAACTGGTCAAAGGGATATTCCATACCATATGACATCATGCTGAACAACATAACTGAGAGGAGTTGGCCAGGGGGCAGTGGCCACTACTCAGACACTGGCTGGCCATTGGTCAGCGGGTAGTGACCAATTGCACTGTGTATCACTTGTTTTGTATGTGCTTCTATCATTATTACTGTTTTGCCTTCATTTTCTGTCCTATTAAACTGTTTTTATCTCAGACCACACGTTACACCTCTTTATCTGATTGCCTCCCCCATCCCACTGGGGGAAGCAGTGAGACAACAGCTGTGTGGTGTTTAGCTGCCTGCTGGGTTAAACGACAAGACGCAGTTATGTGTAAGTAAAGGACATTCATGCATTGTCAAAAGCCAGAACAGGCTTTAAAAAAATATTATTGCAATATTCATATTACAATACACAAAAAGAAATTATATGTGCAATAAACAGCAAACGACTGCCAGAAAAAATTGTGATTCACAGTTCTTTTTCTTAAGCAATGCATATTAAGATCATAAGCAAGAAAATGGGAACATTCAAGGCCATTGTTTTGAATTATAACTTTAATGCAGTGAGTTGAATTTAACTACATCTAAAAACTCACCCAACATCTTAGTTCTCCTTGAACCAGAAATGAACTTAAAGCAGTATTTTGACATTACTTAAACCTGAACCAGAACAAATTGAACTAAACTGAAAAATTTGCTGGTTGCTATTTAAGTGCACATAAAACAATATCTGCCAAATACAGAACAAGGAAGGAGGAGGGCACAAAAATTTCTTTACTACCAAATTCAACTTTATGTTTATGAAGTTTAAAACATTTTTTTTGTCTTTTCACACAGTATTCTAAAAGGCTTCCATATACTGTACTGAGTAACACAAATAGCCATATCTTCATGAAAGGCTACATGCACAGGTTCATTTAGTATCATTCAGATTATATTTTATCCACTATCTGATCATATGAAAGACCTTTTCCAAAACCTCAGTATGAGGGTGGAGGGAGGGTGTCAACTTATTTTGACACTAAAGAAAGAAAAACATTAAGTTCCCCCAAATACTTTGCTCTGCAACCAGTTCTACCAAAATGATCCCAAAATAATTATCATATCTGATATTAAGAAATAAACTAAAATTTTACTGGTGACCTGATTCTTAGCTTCTTCTAAAATAACCTGTCTTCACAGCCTGCTTTGGAAAAATGTGTTTTTATAGTTCATTCCCTAATCTTGCATGATTAAATGACAGGTGGGAAAAGATTCAAAAAGAAAAAAAAAAACCACACACAACAGAAAAACCTAGAACCCTCTCCAGAACTTGGCGGCATAAACTGGTCCAGAAGAACAGAGGGAGAAAAATGGCAAAATACTTCTTCCCTTGTAGAACCCTGAACAAGCAGTCACACTGAGCAATTTAGCTGCTCAAGCAAGATAATCAATTCATAAACACAAGAGTCTTTCTAGATGAAAGAAACACTTGATTACTCATCATAACAGGCCAGGAATTAGACTGAAATCAAAAGAAGTTACAACGTTAAGCCAAGCAACAGAAAAAAATTGTATTTTAGAAAAAAATGCTGTAGGTGTGTACAAAAAAACAACACAGGGAAAAGCATCTGTTTATACTATGCCTGCTAAAAAGAATATATGTTACGAATTCAAAGGAAAAAAAAAAAAAAACCACAACACCACCAACCCTTTCTTGTGTGCATATGGGCACACAACATGCTTTTAAGGTCACTAAAGAAATGCACAGATTGAGATCCTATTGAAACACAAGATACTAACAGAAGTAGCTGGCAATGACAGCGAGTCTCTACAGGGAAAAGAGATTGGGAAGAAGCACAGATGTATCAAAGTACCAAATTGCAACAATGATCTGATTATTTTCTGTATCAAATTATCAGCTTAATTAATTCCTCTGGTGCTTCTCTACAGCCTGTTTTGAGTCTCAGTACATACAGAGCTGGAGGAAAAAAATCCATAGATTTTAGGAAACCACACAGAATCTACTGATTCTATCTGGCATGCACCAGGAAAAGATCCTTGCCATCAACTTGATCTCCAGATGACATGTTTACAACCATTACTAAATTATGAAAAAGTTGATGGAAATTAATAAATAAAATGCAGGCAATAAGCAATCTTTCTGTTGGCAAACAGGGAAACCCTCAAGTACTGCTTAATTTGAGGTATTTGCAGAGTTTAATTTAAGGTATTTGCAGAGTTCAAGCCTGAAAGATCATTACTCCAAAAAGGTACACGGAAGAAATAAAAGCAGAGCGAGGGGTGAAGAGCATATATTATTAAGATACTCTCTGAAGCCATTGGAATGCATGATCTGCATTCCACTAATTTTCTGAACAGAGCTGGAGTTTTCCTTTTATTTGGCTTTACCTTGTGCTATGCTCCCTGGTCTTAGCTAGGCATCAAAATAATACTCCACTCTAATAGGGTCTAGAAAAAAAGTCCTGTGAGAAGCAGCTGAGGGAGCTGTGGTTCTTTAGCCTAGAGGAGCAGAGGCTCAGGGGAGACCTTATTGCTCTCTACAACTACCTGAGAGGAGGTTGCAGAGAGGTGTGTGTCAGCCTCTTCTCCCAAGTGGCAAGTGTTAGGACAAAAGGAAACGGCCTCAAGTTGCACCAGGGAAGGTTTAGGTTAGCTATTAAGAAAAATTTCTTCAGCAAAAGGGTTGTCAAACACTGGAACAGGCTGCCCAGGGAGGTGGTTGAGTCGCCATCCCTAGAGGTAACTAAGAGACACGTGGGCAAGGTGCTTAGGGACATGGTTTAGTGGTGGACTTGGCAGTGTCAGGTTAATGGCTGGACTCGATGATCTTAAGGGTCTTTTCCAACCTAAGAGATTTTATGATTCTCTTAACCTAATATACATTGCTGTAAAATGCTCTCAAACTCAGAGATTATTTTACACTAGTCACACCCTAGCAACACTCCCTGGCATACTGCTATGGTACTGAACTGCCAAAACTAAATATAAGCTAACAGCTGAAAAATTCTAGGGATCAACTGAATAGTTCTGATTTTGTAGTATGTTCAGAGTACATGTAGATGACGTTATTTTGACTTAAAGTGTATGCTTCATAACTGATGTTTTTATAAACTTTTAGAAACGTACCATGTCGAATATACTGTGAAGCACTGATGTAGTACGAACATTCAATTTTCAGTTTTTTACAAAATAACTTCAAAAATATCAGCATTAATTAACTTTTCCCCTCCAACAGAGCTTAGTAGTTCAGGTCCATTGTACAAATAATTTTGTATCATAACACAGTTTAAGAATTATCTAGTACTAATCAACATAACAATTATTAATTGAAAAACAGATTCCATGTATATGCAAATTAGTTTTCTGGAATATCCCAGGAAAAGCAGGAAACAACACTACAAAACAGTAAGAAAACATTGAGATCAGCAGACTGAAAACAACTAGATGAATTGTGTGAATGGAACCAGTGGGACAGAATTAGTGTAAGGGTCTTTAATCTGGATGTTAATTTAAAATATAAATGGTTCAGTAACAGAGAAATACAAACATCACAAAATATTTTGACCAAAATAACTTCAGAACCTATTGTAATAGTTATTGCTACAGTAGAAAAAGTTTTATTCCAGAAAGCACCAGTGATCATACTGCTGTAATAGTGGCACATCACCAAACACGTACGCTTGTTTTTGTGAACATTCTGACTCCTGTTGACAAAATCTTGTAACCACAGAAAGGTGCACAATACAGCTGACATTCCAGAGCTTTCTTTAGCATTGCCTAAGATATGATTAATGGATTGCTTTACAATGATCTGTGGGATACTAATCACAGCATTCATGGAATTATGAAAACTTAGAATCCACTTCACACAACTACATTCATTGCTTTTTAGCGTCCCCTTTTTGAAATACCTTTGTCTCACCACACCAGTTCTCATCCTGTCAGCCTTCAGAACATGAATTATTCTCAGATGAGTGTCATGCTCATATAACAATAGCATACATCATTTTTCTGCATTTTCCTTTATTTCAACAACTATGAAAAACTGAAATTAAGACAATATAATCAAGAAGAAAGGATGCATGATACAGATGGTGCACAAAAATCACCAACTGCTGCAAGCATTCATTGACCAGCTGCACAGTGCTGATTGGTGGTTTTGGGTCTGTGAAAAAATGTGCCACGTTATAAGATCATTCACTGTTACAGTTATAGGACAATCAGCAATCTCCTTGCACCCTTCAGATTATGCTGATGCCAAACACGAGTGCCACATAACACCACTGACAATAAAATCAAAGTCATTTGACAATGGGGCAAAATGGAATGATTGCCCTCCAGAGGTTTGCAATCCCAGACTATTATCAGCCACCAGATCATCTACTTGAAGGGAAATGTCAAGTAAATAGCTATCATCACATATAAACAGCCACTAAAAACATGACCTCCTGCACAGTTCTGCAACTGTAATATGCAGGAAAAAGAACCTTTTAAGACAAAGGAATTTCTAAAATGTGATAGATCAAGAGGAATGGGACATACATCAGTTCTGCTTTTCTAAACAAATCTTAAGCATAGGAGGTAAAGAAGTACTCTCCTATGGTTAAAAAAAAAAGAATACAATCAATACTACTATGGTTGGGCAGGAAGGTGCAAGAAGCAGTCTTTTAAAAACAGCACTTGTGAAAACATTAGCATTTTTCCTGGAAAGGCACATATTCAGTGGCTGAATTGCAATGTCAGTATTCATTCTGGAGGTTTCTACCTTCATCCTGACAGGTGAAATTCTACACTATGTCTAAACAGGAGAAAGGAGTGATATAACCACTGCACAAGAAGATACAATGACACTTGAATATGCATTTGATTGGCTGAAAAGAGCTAGTAATGCCTTGAGACAAGGATGGATTTCACAGCATTTAATATTCCTGTTACTGTTGTGTTATAAATACATTGTACTTTACCTAGTACTTGTGATAAAAAAGTTACTACTAATATGCTGATTTTGGTAAGGGTATGTTGATAACCTGTTAGCAGAGGGGAGTATGCTACTAAGAACTGAACTGGGATTCCTCTGTAACATTCTGTAACATGTTTGTTCCCTGAGGAATAAAATGAGGTCTCAGTTTCATCTGCAAAGCCAATAGCAATACTTCTTCCTCTTTTCAGTCTAATGTGGACGTCCTACTAAAAATCATGTTGCACTGCCTCTAATACATTGTGCTTCCCATCTTCGCTGGTCAAGTAGCCCTTTTACCAGCAGAGAAGCTCAGAAAAATCATTTCTTAAGCTATGTCTTCCTTTCTCCTAATCAAAGTCAGTCTTTCAGGTATCTGATACATCAACCAGAGGCCACTGACAGTACAGATTTATTTTGTTCACATTAAACAAGGGGGAGAGAACATCAGTGCCATTACATATTTCCTGTGAGAAACTCTCTAAGCAGATCACTTTGTTTCAGAAGTTGTTTGTCACCACCCCCAAGAGAACTGCACACCATCCATCACAGCTTACAGATACCAAAGGCAGCAGAGTGAACTGTTGAGTGGCTGAATATACAAATGTAGAAACAGATTAAGACGCTGTATAATACTGAAGGCAATCACAGCAAGCCTTATACTCATCACTGGTTAGGCTGCACCTCCAATACTGTGTTCAGTTTTAGGCTCCGCACTACAAGAAAGACATTGAGGTGCTGGAGCATGTCCAGGGAAGGGCAACGGAGCTGGGGAAGGGTCTGGAGCACAAATCCTGTGAGGAGCAGCTGAGGGAAGTGGGGTTGTTTAGCCTGGAGAAGAGGAGGCTCAGGGGAGACCTTATCACTCTCTACAATGACCTCAAAGGAGGCTGTAGCAAGGTGGATGTCAGTCTCTTCTCCTGAGCAACAAGTGATAAGGCAAGAGGAAACAGCCTAATGATCTTTTCCAACCTAAATGATTCCATGGCATGGAAAAGGCATCTGCTCAAAACTTTCCTGAATCAGCACAAGAAGGAAAAAGTAACAATTTATATTAGGAAAAAAAAAAGAAAAATGCCTTTTATACTATTCCTATTTCCAGTTTACCTCTCAAATCTGGCTTAAAAAAATCAGTTGGTTTGGCCAACTAATTACTATCTTGCTTCAAAAGAGTATTTCGGTCTCCAATGTATTTTATTTTTATACCCTTGTTTGCCATAAGTTTTTGCCTGCAATTAACCAAGTTGGTAATATGTAACCAGAAATTATACCTAGTTGCCAGAATAGAATAGCTTATTTAATTTCACTTTTTTTTATGGCCGATAAGGTTTTTAAGATGCTTTGAGAGTTAATTCTTTTGTTTCTTTTTCTTATCATGTACTCAGAGCATGTTCCAGAAGACGTTGCCAGGGACAGGGGGAAGAAAGTCAAGCTTCCACAAGAACATAAAAAAAATAAATACAAGCTACCTCCCTGAATTCACTTCACCCATTCATCAGGCTTCATGTTGGTATCCAAAGTCTCCTTGCTTTCTCTAAGAGTCTGTATCCTCTGGCACTCTTAAGGATATCCTCTTTCAGTGAATTAACTTTCACAGGTGTTACTATGGTACCCTCCTGTGAGTCTTGAAAGAAGTCTGCTTTCTGGTAATAATGTTCCTAATGTATTCCAAACAGGGATAGCATGAAACTGCTTCAGAAAGTCAAAAGCATGGACAGCAGTACCAACATTTTAGTTATTCTCTTTTCCTCCTCTGACAGAAGCCACCTTATCACCCAGTTTCTCATCCTTTTCTTGGTTCTCTTCTTTTGTAACTATGATATACACAGAAATATTCCTGCACATACTCAGCAGATGAGGTTGCACTTTTTTTCTACCCAGGAGAAGGACAAGAGGCAACAGACACAATCTGGAACACAGTCAATTCCAGACCAACAAAAGAAAAGAAAAAAAAAAATCCAAACCTAATGAGTATTGTCAAACACTGGAGAAGGTCTCAGATGTGAATCTCCATTCTTGAAGATACACAAAATCAGACTTGAGCAAGCTGCTCTAACTGGAGCTGCTATTGAGGCACTGGACTAAATGGAAATCCCTTCACATGTGCTGAAAAGACCAGTTTACATTGTACAAACTGTATCAGGAAAAAAGTTACCCAAAACACAATGGTTAAAGACAACAGCTTAATTCCAATCACAGTAACCATTAGGCAATTGAAATTGTAGTCAATTGCTGACAAACCATACTGTGAAGAACATCAGTGAAAGATTATTTCATAAGACAGGGAATGTGGCATCTATAGAGTGAAACAATGTTAGCAGGAGACTTTTTTCATTTACAAAACAATTTTGTTTAAATACTAGATTTGGCTTTGTCAGCAAAAGCTGAATTTTGAAACAGAGACATGCAAAGCTACCATAAGCAAAATGTTGAATTATGGGCTTTGCTACAAATCAACATTTTTCCTATTTCAATAAATTAGTTTAAAAATCATGGCCATGTCACAAGGAGGATTTTAATAAAAAGCCTATTTAAATTCATCCACTTAGAAGCCTATTTTTATATAATACGAATGAAGGCTAACTGCAGTAGTCACAATGCTTTCTGATATTGTTTGTTGAACTAAATATTGCTAGGATTAATTTAAAAAGCCTTCTCGGGGGATTCGTTTATACAGTCTATATTAATACTGTCTCCTACATAATCTGACATGCCACAAACTGGTCACTGAAATCCAATGATCCCTGAAACTTCTTCCTACTTTTTGCATCAGAACCAGACATTTTGTCCAAAGTAATGCACATCTTTTACTAAAGCCACCCATATTATTTGAACACATTAAATGAGAGAGAATGAAAGATGCCTAGATAAACTGCTCAACTACTTAGCAAACATGACTGTTTTCAGCTCTTAGCAATGTCCTTTCATATAGGTTTAAAGAACAAATCTTCAAAACTAGTCAAGTAACACCTCAACGGAACAGGCTTCTTAAATCTCTAAAATGAGATACACTTTCCCAGAATCTGAATGATTCTTACAGATTTTTTTCTAAACCCCTTCCTACTTTCCAAGATTATTTCTGAAGACTAGACATAACATGCCTACCATGGCTCATTAATATTCTACACAACAGTAATATTACCTACCCTACATTTCTCTTACTGTTGCTTTATGCAAAAATACTGTCTCTAACCTGTAAGCGCAATCTCCAGTATTAGTCTCAAGACCTGGGATCATGCATTTGGCTCTATCCAAATACATTTCTTAAGGAAGTTCAACTTGCCAAGCAATTTAACAGTTAGTGATCTCTTTCCATCATTAAAATTACTGTGTCCTTACTACATACATTTTACAACACTACAGTCTTTAGAGATTTATTAGGAGCAATATATTCTCCCCAAGAGTCAAAGACAATGACCAAGAACCCACTGCCTTAAGGTAACCTCTCTTAGCATTTGAAAGTTTCCTGTTTACTGACAGTGTTTTAGTTTTGTTAACCAATTTTAATACTGTTAACATGAGTTTCAACAAATATCTTTAGAAAAAAGATTAGAAGACTGTATCATTAGGATCGATTACAAGTGAATCACCCTATAATTAACCTATGTCCTGACAGGGGTTTTTCTACATACTGGCAAGGCATCTGATTTTTCTCATTCCCTTTAGACTTGGTTATTTCAACTGTTTAAAAGATAAGATGCCAACCAAAAAAAAAAAAAAAGTCCCAAGACTGAAGTGCAAATAATTAAATGAATATTCTCCTATGCTAACAGGATCTGCCAATTTCTGAAGTGTTTATTAGCCAGTATTTAACTTAATCCAAACACAGACACAATAAAGAAGTACTGAATTGTCAGTGTAGTATGATTACATAATTTTAAAAAAAAGCCTAAACAACTGCAGAATATTTCTCTATTGTAGATGTAGCCTTGGCATTTATCCACATCCTAAATCTTCTCTCTCTGACAACTACAATTTCTTCTAACAAACAAAAACAGTGGGCAAGACTAACATGCCCAGTCTATCATTTTATTTAAAATGCCAATATTAGATAAAAATTTTTAATTCACAGATACTTTCATCAGAATTGGCTATAGAATTAGCCAACTCTGTGTTTCATATTAATAAAAACAAAAAAAACCCTGTGACATAGTTCCTCACCTATTTATTTAACCACAGGAACTTGTGAAGAAGAAAACATATTCCAGACAAAATAGACTTCTTGTCTGGCTATTTCCTGTGATCTTGTCTCCTTAAAACTATTTGTCAACACTTAATTTTAGTTTAGTGTAATAATTTAATCTCAGACATTTAAAATAGTGTAGATTATCAATGATACCTGAAATTTGATTCAGGCACTATAAAAATATTACTAGATTGTAGCCAAATAATATCCACCAGGTTACCATCTCTAATTCTGCCAAATTTACAGTCAATGTATTAGATTCAGAATATTTAAGTTTAAAATTAGATACATTAGAGATCTAAAGTTACTTGGTCCTTGGAAAAAAAAAAATTAAGCTAAAAAAAATATTTAAAACCAAAAAAAAAACCCTACTGTAATATGCATGTTAGATTTGGAATATTTAAGTTTAAAATTAGATGCATTAGAGATCAAAAGTTACTTGGTCCTTTGGAAAAAAAAATAATTAAGCTAAAAATATATTTAAAACAACAAAAAAAACCCTACTGTAATATGCATAAAGAGATTGTGTGCTGCTCCTGGGTATCTTTTGCAAAAAGCTGTTCTCCCCATGCTCCACACAGGAAAAAAAGACAGCCAATTAAGGGGGGGGGCCGGGGGGAGGAAATCAAACGCACACATAACAACAAAACACACCGCAGTTAGGAACTAGACATTAAATCATAAAATGCAGTGAGCTTATCAGAAGGTTATCTCTCCTCTGAGATCACACATGCTCATGTGTCTTACTGCTTTTTATGAACTTCCAAAGACAGACATATGCTCATCACATTCTATTGCAGTGCTTCACGAGCCACACTGCACTGATCTCCACTGGTAAAAAAGTAAGCTTATTAGGTTTTGTGACATTCCAAAAGACCTAGAACAGCAGGAACTCTCTGTATTAGATCAGCCTCCATTTTCCCAACCTCACCTCACAGGTCATGGATTCAGTGTTTTGATCATCGGTACTACTGTCCTCTGGATTTTCCAGTTTGACAAAGTAGTTTTAATTTGTTTGCATGTATTAAGTGCATGGCTCAAAACTGGACACAATGAGCTAGTTGACACCATTTCTACCTTAAGCTGACCAGAAGGATTTACACAGTTTTTTTATGACAGTGCTTCCATTTATTTATCCTGGTATGATGTCACATTTTCAGAACTCCTTTTTGTGCACCATACTGTTGACTTCAGGTCAGCTCTTAGCCTTCAATCTTTTTTTTCAGAACTGTCAGCCATTCCCTATTCTGCATTTGCCTATTTTATTTTTCTTTACTTTAAAAGCAGTATTTTAAGGTTGCCGTTAATGGCTTATATTCCATTTTTCCCAGATAATTCAAATGTGTGGCTTCATCTTAAATACTAATCCAATCTTCCGACTGCTTTGCAGTCCCTCAGCCTAATATCATTTTTCACTGCAGCAAACATGCAAGTCAATGCACACTTTAGTAACCTCTTTTCTTGAGAGGGAAAACACATGGAAGACTATTGTTTGTGCTGCTGCATGAGAAGTGACTAATATAGAACACACTTTTAATAAAGAATATATTTCAGAGAGTCAGCAAGCAATAAACCTTCTTTCAAACAAGAGTCCAAGCTAAATGTCTACCAAAATAAACAGTGAACTGAAGCCAAATGACAGAACAAGAAACAGACTTTGGATGAGTGGGAAAGTAGTAAGGAAGAAAGATAGTAGATACTCCAGAAACACAAAGGGACAGTCCACCTTTGATCCCAATAAAAAAGAGCAGAGCTAGACCAGCAATATACCCTTCTTAAAATATATTTTCCTTTTCCATAGGGAATCGTATGTTGACCTGTTCAGATATGTAGAAATAAAGAATATCTATCCAAGATTTCAGGTGCACTTACAATAAACCTTGAAAATCAAAATATAAAGGCTTTTTGCAGAGATTAATTTATCTTCAAAAACCTATCACAGGTAAATCTAACATGTAGTAAATCCAAGAAAGGATAAGAAAGTGTTTTAGAATGTACTAAGAATACCCAGTTGATCTTTTTTTTTTAAATAAACTCAGCTTATAGATGGAATGGATTAGACCAAGTGTCAAAAAAAGAGGGAAGGACTACCACAGGAATATTTTTACATGTGACAAGCATCAAGAAAAAAGAAAGTATTAAATAAGTAGATGGATTAAATACAGTTTTTTCCCAGCCAGATTCTAATAGCAGAAAACAGTCACGAATACAATTTGTTGCATGATCTGACGGGAAGCAGGAATTAGTCACAATCCATAGATTGCACAATCCAGTAATATGAGAAAGGTATTGTCTTCACTCTATTACTTATTTAGTCACCTCAACCTATTAGCACTACCTAGTTCCTAACTAGACATTAAGATCAATCTCCCTTAGTAGTTGAGCAACGCATATAAAACCAATGGCTTAACTAGTGCTCCAGACACTGTAGTTTATAGACCTGCACAAATCCTCTTAATTAAAGAGGGTAGATTTGAATTGTATGTAAGGAAGAAATTCTTCACAGAGAGGGTGGTGAGGCTCTGCATCAGGTTGCCCATAGAGATTGTGGATGTCCCCTCCCTGGAGATGTTCAAAGCCAGGCTGGATGAGGCTTTGAGCAACCTGGTCTAATGGAGGCTGTCCCTGTCCATGGCAGGGAGGTTGGAACTAGATGACCTCTAAGGTCCCTTCCAACCCAAACCATTCCGTGATGCCATGATATGACTCTGTTATGTAGCATCATGTACAAGGGACCAGCCAACTCTGGTAAGATGATAAGTTGGACAAGTCATGCAAGTTCGTCATATGTACTTTCCATTCACTTTCAGGGCCTGGAGCACACAGATATTTTACATGGGGCTAGGGGGGGAAGGGAGAAGACTATTACAGACTTTCTAGTTATCTGCTAAGATTTTTTCCCTCTGAACCATCATTTCTATTCAATAGCAACAGGTCACCCTTACTAACAGCAAGGGCTGGGAGGGATCTGGCAAGATCTAGTCAAAAGCTCCTCACAGAAGCAACCTGCGTTCTTCTCCAAAGTGAAATGGTCTGTTTGCAATCTAGCAACTTTAACACAGCATTTCCACAAACTGCTGAGTAGATCCACTGAGTGGCTGCTGCCTAAAGGGACAGGTTGTGCTCCCACACTCTGCTCCTGCTAGCAGAGTCTCATTTCTTCTGCACCACTTCAACACTTTCTAAATGCTTATCTGAGCTGATCCAACCCACAAACCAGGAAATAAAACTAGCCACCTTTTTGTTCAGTTTGTGAGATAAATTAGTTAACTGGTTTCAGTAGGAGTCAAATATGGAGGCCAGCAGGGTTCAGGAAATGTAAACAACCCTTTCCAGCAACAATAAGCAGTTACAACAGCTAACCCAATTTCAAGAAACCTAACTAGGAAACCTACCACCATATTCTTTGTTCTTTCCTGGCCATGAGTTCCTCAGAACATAATTTTAAATGCCACTTTTTTTTTTTTTTTCCATTCATTAAATTCTTAAGCTAACAAAGTACTTCAAGAGTTATGACTGCATAAATAAATCATAATAACTGAGAGCACTTTAGATGTCTTCAGCTTGACAAACATCACTGAAGCTGAGTGAACAGTAAAAGCATATCATCTGTAACAGCCTAAATTTACTTAGGCTGTTAGTCTAACTTGTTCAATTACGAAATTTCAAGAAACTTTCACAACCTTCTTATCCTTACCATAATTAACAATATTGATTGTAACAGTCTTTTCTACAGCTGCATCAAAAAAGAATAATGTCATAACATACTTGTTTCTAAATTCACACCTGAATTCACATTTTAGTGAAGTTCATTTCATTCTTTAATCAACTTCTCAAAAAGACGAGAGTTCCTATTCTTCATAGACTTATCTTATATGATACATTTATTTATTTAAAAAGAGTGTTAAGGTACTTGCATAGTTCTTCAAAAAGGCAGGAATCTGTAACATTAAGTTTTTAATACATATCACCATCACCATTTCAGAAAACCTAGCACTGGATCTAGGATATCCCAGAGAACACAACAGTTTCCAGAAACCACAGCTCAGTTACTTACAACTCTCAGAGAAACTTCATGGAATAGGGTCTGTGCTCAAACTCTACAGAAGCACTGCTTATCTCTGAGAAATACGTGTAGCATCTGCAATACAGATGAAAAGGCCCAAAAAAATACTGCCAAAGAATAAGGGCTTTGTACATAAAACAGAGAATACATAATGAAACTATGAAAGAATTTCTTTTTTTACAGGTGAAAGGCAAAGAGGGGAAGGAAGAGAAATGGGCATAAGGAGAAAAGAAAGGGGCAACAGGTCCCTGCCTGACATAAATATATCAGTGATCTGACATAAAAGCAAAGAACCCGACCTCTTTTGCAAAGTTTGCTTTTTCCAGCTGACAAGGTTTTATCAACAGAAGGGCAGTTTTCAGTTGCTTTTTAAGTAGCATAAGTCTTCATCTAGTTTGTTTACATCTAGTTTTTGTCCCAGTAGAGGCAACATCATAGAGAAAGAGATGTACTTACTTACCAGTAATAATTATCATTCAAATTAATACTTTTGGAGACTCTTCTTCCTAACTTTCATTTTGAAACATAGGTAATTCTCTGAAAGTAGAAGAGGAAAAGAAAATTATTAGTTTTTATCCTTTTTCATCCATGTTTTCATCCTCTGACTACTATATGCAGCATTCAAGAGATATATGTAAACACTCATAAAAATACTGCACAGAATTTTATATTATTCATGATTATTGAAAGCAGGGAGATTTAGATTAGATATCAGGAAGAAGCTCTTCCCAGAGAGGGTGGTGAGGGACTGGAACAGGTTGCCCAGAGAAGCTGTGGATGCCCCATCCCTGGAACTGTCCAAGGCCAGGCTGGATGAGGCTTTGAGCAACCTGGTCTAGTGGAAGGTATCCCTGCCCATGGCAGGGGGGTTGGAACTAGATGGTCTGTAAGGTCCCTTCCAACCTAAACCATTCTGGGCTTCTGTGATTAGATTACTTAGAGCAAAACTCCTATGAAAACAGAAATATGTATGTATAAACCACCTCTATTTATACTGAGGTACAAAAAAATAGAAAGTCTGCTTCATTGCCAAAAAACCCAACACAGGTTAAGTATAGACCCTCAAGGCATCTGTGAAAACAAATTAAGAAAATGAGGGGAAAAAAAGCAGCAGTATCATTCTTGGCATATATATAGCCAGGCTTTAGGGTGGGGGGGGGTGGGGGAGAGAAAAATTATAGGATCAAGATCCTAAAATCAGATGCCAAAACTTAAAATAGTAAACTCCTCAAACTGAAATATTTGCCATATGGAAAATAATAGGCTCTACCTTCAAAATAGATGTAAGCAAATTACGTTAGTTTGTACCACTTCTTTGTTTATATTTGTACATAACATAATATACACAGCAGCACATATATAATCTAGCAGATTGCTTTAAACAAAATCTGACTTTTAGGTTATCAAGGCATGGAGTTACAACATCATTTTACACTAGTGGTCTCACTAATTCAGAATACCTGTATACTGCTGAACTAAGTTTTGATTCTTGGCCATTTAACAGAAAAGCAATCAAAAGCTGTAGATATCAGACCCTGAAACAGCAGTAAACTGGATGTTGAAAAAGCTAATTTGTGAACCTGACTTCAAGGAAAGGGAGAAAACTGGTGAAGAAAAATAAATAGGAAACCAAGTAAAGCAACAATCGTACCAGGAATAGGAAAAGAATCAATGCTTCAGATAACTATTTTTTACTGAAATGAGAATTAGTCTTATTTTTGAATGAAAATTAAGTGATTTTATATTCTGAAAAGAAGCTTCAGCAGCTGTACTGTTAAATGAACAAGGTGGGCGAACTGGCAACTTAAAATCTGAAAAGCAGGAACAGTTATAAAAAAAAAAAAAAAAAAGGATTGCTTTCTGTACTTTCTTTTTCATGTAAAAAATTATTTAAAATCAGCACCTACAACGTCAGACCCCATGATCTTCCAAAAGATGGAATGCCTGGGAAAAAAAAAGAGTGAGATAGCCTATTTTCATTTACATTTGAGGCTGATAGTTTGGGCTTACTTCAGCTAAGGCGGTACCCAAAAAGGTCACAGCTTTTCCTGTGATAGATCGCAGGAATCCGACCAAAAAAAATACAACACTTTTACCCCATGTATAAAAAGTAACATCAGGGTTTTTGCTTTCCAGAAAAACTAGACTAGTTCTTTTATTATAACTCACTTCAAATCAGTCACATTATCTGTTTCACAGAAATGGAGAGGTGAAATTATCAGCTGAAGGGTAGTCAGGAAGCCAAGTAAAACTGAGTATGAAGCCCACCTGTTCCATGAGCTAGCCCTACGGTGAACCCAGTAACGCACAATCTAGACCGATGGTTCCTTTAAATTTAATATGAAGCATTATGCTGTATCTTCTTACAAATCTATATTTGCAATCCCAGTAACCCAGGTAGAAGGTAGCATATTATGTGAGTCATATATATGGAAAAATAAGTTTAGACAGATTGGTTCAGGGTAAACATGAAGAGAAAATGTTTACATTTCATGTAATGAAGTATTACTAAATTTACAAGTTGATTTATCTGTAAGCAACAAAATTATACGCAGTACCAAAAGGCCAGAGCACTACCAGGCTGGGCAATTCACCATGCCCTACAAAAATCTTCCCAAAGCTTTAAACTGTGGTATCTTAAAATACATAAAAACACACAGAACAATAAAAGGAAACATTAGTATCTGTGAGGGGAGAGGGGGATCCACACTAATTTACCACTGGAGTGAAGTAGCTACTTAACAGTTTTTGACAAAGTTGAGGGTGAAAAAAAATAAGTTCCAATACAACTTATACCTCTGCTCCAAGAAAATTTGTCCACAACAGGAATAATAAAAAAAAAATTACAAAACAGTGAAATATTTTGAGTTGGTTTAACATAAAACAGCACAGCTTAGCCTGGTCAAGTCAGTTGTAGCCCCACTTCACAGGTTCTACCTGCACGACAAAGAAATTTTAATCTGAGTTCCAAGTATTGTTTTGCAACCAGCTAGGCACAGATTTTAGAATAGTTTCTTGTAGTCCCATAGCCTGCTCAGAATAACTCACAAAGAAGTAACAAATGCTGTACTGAAATCAAGATGCATGAGACAGGCAATTTTTTTTTCCCATTAATAAATCTCAGAGGAAAGAAGTAAAGCCTTTTGTTGTGAGATCACGGAAGTGTTAGATGAAAATACCTACATCACCTCAGGAATACAGAGAGGGGGCAGAGGCGATATGAAGAAAAAAAGGAAACACTTCCCTCATCCTTTCCCCATTTGACTGGGACATACTGATTTAACCTTGAACACAGACACTAGACGCATATGCCAAGCCAGGACTACTTTCCCAATATCATAGGAAGAATCTGACACCTCACTCAAAATCCCACCTTTAGTCAATGGCAAATCGCCTCTGCTTCAGAAGATAAATTATGCACCAAAAAGAGAAAAATTAAAAAAAAAAAATATTCCCTTCTTATCTTATCTCTACAAGACACCAGTGGTAGCCCTGAAGAACAGAACTTGTAAAATGGAAAACTTTATGTACATAACAATCAAATATTTTCTTGGCTGCTTTATCTTCTTTCTCAGAGATTTCTGTTATTCCCATACCAAGAAATCTCATAAGCTCATTTTTAATTTCTCACTCCAGGATCAACCTTATCATCTCACACACTCTTTTTACATAAATATATTATAAAATCATCTTGAACCACGGCGTTTCTTTCTCCCCATTACTGACTTCGTAAGACTAGACCTCACCCTCTGATTTTCAAACAAGATTTGTCATTAAGTTTATCCCTCAGATGTATTTATTTTCAGTTATTTTTCTCCTATGTACACCCTCAATAAAGACTATTGTTATTTCTTCCTAGGCTTTACTTGCCAAATTCTTTCATTCTCCTTTAAAGCAAGTTCAACTTCAGCATAACCACAGTAACAATCCTTTTTTTTTTTTCTTCTAAATAAGTCAATCTTTTCTAAGTGTGACTGTGATCACCATTATATTGGTTGATATGTGTTTAGGATGATACATTTCATTAGAAGGTCCTAACAATCTTTTTAAAAGGCTAGAACCCAGATGGCGTATCTTAGACTCACGTTACTCTCGCAAAGCCACAGCATCTGAGAAGGAAACACATCAGGATCTGGATCACACAACAATCTTCTGACACACCTTGACAGGCTGGAGAGGTGGGCCACTGCCAACCTCATGGAGTTCAACAAGGCCAGGTGCAAGGTCCTGCACCTGGGTTGGGGTGATCCCAAAGACAAGTACGGGCTGGGTGTAGAGTGGATCGAGAG
>NW_010228922.1:0-3083 GCF_000690775.1 Eurypyga helias
GCACCCAAGTGTGGGGCACCCAAGTATGAGGCACCCCTGAGGTGGAGGTACTCTTGATCTGGAGGTAGCCATGAGGTAGGGTTCCTCCAAATGGGGCATCCCTGAAATGGGGAAAACCCAACGTGATGTGAAGGTACCCCTGAGTTGAGAGCACCCTTGAGGTGGGCAGCCTGAGGTGGGACACCCCGGTATGAGGTACGCCTGAGCTGGAGGTACCCCAGTATGGTGCACCCCTGAGGTGGAGCTACGTGTCACCTCAGTGTGGGTACCCCAACATGGGGCACCTCTGATGTGAAGGTACCCATGAGGTGGAGGCACACCAGTATGGCTCACCCTGGTATGGGGGTATGGTCACTTCGGTATGGGGCACCCCTGAGGTGGAGGTATGTCTGAGGTGGGGACACCCTGGTATGGGCATCCTGGTATGTGACACCCCTAAGATTGGCGTACCCCTGAGGTAGAGGCACCCGTCTAAGGTGGGGGCAGCCCTGGGATGGCGATACCCACCTGAGGTAGGGTCACCCACCCAGGGCTAGGGGAGCTGCTGTCTGAGGTCAGAGCACCCCAGGACTAGGAGCACCCCAATGGTGTTAGGGCCTGGATTGATGGCATCGGAGCACCCACGTGAGGTTTAAGCACCCCTGGAGTTGGAGCACCTCTGGAATGGAGGCAGCCACCTGGGATACAGGCACTCAGCACGTATGGAGACACCCACCTGCCTGTGCCATGCCCCAGGCCTCTGAGACCCAGCAAGACTGGAGTCATTGCCCGCCTGGCTGGCATACCGGCATGGGGCACGGAGCGCCCAGCTCCCCAAGCAGCATTGCGCCGAGCAGCTCACGTGTGCACCACCAAGTTCTTTATGTTACCCCCCACCCATGACCTGGGGGTCCATGGTGCTGGAGCGGAGTCAGGGCACCCTGCATGTCACCTGGATGGGATCTTGCGCTCCACCGCAAGCTGTTGCAGAGCCTCTGTGCTGCAGGCAGTGCCCGCTTTGCCAGGACTTTCTGAGAAGATGAAACTCGTGGATGCTGCCGCATCAGTGCCCTTTGGCCATTGGGGCAACTGCCTGGATTCCATCGTTCGCGGCACTGCCGCCTCCAGAATATCTCTGGGCACCTCCGAAGCTGCTTGTGTGCCCCAAACAACAGGATTCACACCTTGCTGCTTCATCCAGTGCAGGCTTCAACTGCCACAGCCCAGCCATGCTATTTAGTTGTGGATGCTGCTCTAATTTGAATAGTATTCTTCCTCCTGGCAAGCCTCTGGAGAAGGATGGCTCCTGCTCCAACCCTCTGAACTTCTGCGGAACACCTGGGCACGGTCTATGTTGCCACCTGCAAGGGAGAAGGGGAAAAAAAAACAAAGGGGGAAAAAAGAGCAGAGAGGAGGAAGTCAATGTGATTATGGATGGTAAACACTGGAAATGGCACTAGGGCTGACGTGAGCTGCTGTGCTGACCTCCCCTTTCCACCAACCGTTGGATAGTATTTAACTGGGGGGGATCTCTCCTTGCTCTCCGTGAGGGAAGATGTCCCCAGCACCCCGAAGCGGACAAGGGACCTCCTCCCTCAGCATCCCCCCGCCCCACTGCCGCACTCACTCTCCTCCCAGGCACGCTGATTGTACTTATTAAGAGTTATTAATACTTAATCAGCTGGCAGATTTAATTGTGCCAATATTAAAAATGCATCAATGTCAATTTTATTCATTAAATATTTACTTTGTTGAAGGGAAACTGTTTTGCTGCTGTTTTAATATCACTTTCAGACGCTTTTGGATGTGACCCCAGCAAATCGAGGGGGAGCCTTCGGGGAGGGAGCAGCATGGTGGCAGCACAGGGACCTGGGATGCTCCTGCAGGAACAGGAGAGAGGAGGGGAGAGGACCAGATCCTGTCCCTGAGGCTCGTTCATCACCACGAGCTCCAGGCGAGCGAGCAGCTCAGCAGCGTGAGTCAGCGTGGGAAAACCTCACCCCAGGCGTATTCCTGATTCCCGAAGCGCCACGATGTCAGAGATGGAATGCTTTTGCCACACAAGTCCCATACTGAGGAGGATGCTCGGGGCTGGGAGAAGTGTTGTGGCAAGCCAGGATGCTCAGCCTTGACACCTGGAGATCCGCTTCCCGAAGGACTTCATCTGTGGTTTTCCCTGGAGCCTGGGGCCAGAGCGTCATCGGCTCCCAGTCTCGCTGCCTGCTCTTGCCTTGCTCCTTCCTTCATCCCTCTGCTCCATCTCTGTCGTATCATCTCCCACCCTGTTTTGAAGCTGAGCTCTGGCCCTGCTGATGGCAGTGCCCACTTGGGTGCCGTGGTGCTGGGTGCCAGGATGCCAGGGTGATGAGGTGCTGGATGCCAGGGTGCCAGGAGTGCTGGGTGCCACAGTGCCAGGATGCTGGGGGGATAGGTGCCATGGTGCCACGGTCCTGGATGACAGGGTGCTGGGATGCCAGAGTGCTGGGTGCCAGGGTGCTGGGTGCTGGGTGCTAAGGTGCTGAGACACCCCAGCACTGTATTAACTGTGCTACTGGCTCTCTGTGTGGTGGTGCCAGGCTGGACACTGACCCTGTCCCCCCGTCTCCACAGGCTGTGCCTTCCTCACCTACTGCGCCCGTGACTCGGCCCTGAAGGCGCAGAGTGCCCTGCATGAGCAGAAGACGCTGCCGGGGGTAAGTGACACCAAGGGATCAGGGGGAGCTGCGAGGGGACAGTGACACCTTCCCCAGGGTGCGGGTGCAGGAGCCACTTCCAGCGGCCGCAAACCGAGGCATTGATTTTTCCTGCCGCTCGCGTGCTGTTGCGCTTTCTGTGGGCTCCGACCTCCCGAGCTTAACAAAGTGAAAATAAATATTTAATTATTCACCTAAATAAAAATCAATAGGGCCGCCGGTTGGCTGGGGAAAGCGCCGGGGCCCGTAAATATCAATCCCTGCCTCGGGTGCATGGAGCTGACGGAGGGGGAATGAGGTTCACGGGGATGTGGCTTCCTGAGCCGTGCTCTTGCCAGTGGTGCTGTGCTTCAGTAGGTTTAAGTGTTAACAGCCCACTCCGGCAGCCTCACGGAGGATGTCCTCCATCCC
>NW_010228922.1:3151-3890 GCF_000690775.1 Eurypyga helias
GCACGGGGCAAGCACAGGCGTGTGCGTGTGAGCACGTGTTTGTACATGGACATGTGGGCACACACTCCTGCATGTGCGCACACCTCTGTTTGGGTGTGTGTGCAGCTGTGTGTGGGTGTGTATCTGCCGGGGCGCACAGCTGCATCTAGGCAGGCCTCTGTGTGCACACCCCTGTGCTTGTGCGCACTCCTCTGTGCCTGAGCACGACCCCCTATAGCTGTGCTCACCCCGACATGCGTTTGCACCTCTGTGACTGTGCACACCCCTGTGTGCTTGTACACACACCCCTGTGCTTGTGCACACCCCTCTGCTCGTGTTTACACCCATGTGCTTGTGCACATCCATGTGTGCTTGTACATACTCCCCTGTGCTCATATACACTCTTCCGTGCTTATGCACACCCCCTATAGCTGTGCACACCCCTCAGTGCTTGTGCACAGCCCCTATAGCTGTGCACATCCCTGTGTGGTTGTGTACACCGTGCGTGCTTTCACACACCCCTGTGCCTGTGCACACCCCTCTGTGCATTTACACACCCCTACAGCTGTGCACACCCCTCCGTGCTTGTGCACACCGTGTGTGCTTGTACACACACCCCTGTGCCTGCTCACACTTCTCCGTACGTGTGCGCACCCCAATAGCTGTGCACACCCCCTGTGCCTGTCTTTGCACACCCACGCCCCCGGGTCCCCGACCTCGACCCCGCCCCGGCCCCGGCGCGGGGCGGGGCGTGTCCCGG
>NW_010228923.1:0-1976 GCF_000690775.1 Eurypyga helias
CTCCAGTCTTCCGGGACCTCCCCTGGGAACCAGGACTGCTGGTACATGATGAACTGCAGCCTGACAAGCTCCTTCGCCAACTCCCTCAGTACCCTCGGATGAATCCCGTCCGGCCCCATGGACTTGGGAGTGTCCAGGTGGCATAGTAGATCATTAACTGCTTCCTCCTGGATGATGAGGGGTTTATTCTGCTCTCCATCCCTGTCTTACAGCTCACAGGGCTGATAACTGCTCTGGATATTAAAGACTGAGGCAAAGGCGACATCCAGTACCTCAGCCTTTTCCTCGTCCTTTGTCACTACGTTTCCCTCTGCATCCAATAAGGGATGGAGATTCCCTTTGACTCTCCTTTTGCTGCCAGTGTATTTGTAGAAACATTTTCTGTTGTTTTTCACAACAGTGGCCAGATTAAGTTCAAGTTGGGCTTTAGCCTTTCTAATTTTCTCCCTGCATGCCCTCACAAGATCGCTGTACTCTTCGTGAGTTGCCTGCCCCTCCTTTCAGGAGTGGGAAACTCTCCTTTCTTGCCCCAAGTCCCAGCAAGAGCTCCCTGTTCAGCCAGGCCAGGCATCCTCCCTGCTGGTTCGCCTTATTGCACATGGGGACAGCCCGCTCCTGTGCCTTTAAGACTTCCTTTTTGAAGGACAGCCAGCCTTCCTGGACACCTTTGTCCTTGAGGACAGTCTCCCAAGAGACTCCCTCAACCAGTGTCCTAAATAGACCAAAATGTGCCCTTTGGAAGTCCATGGTAGCGGTCTTGCTGACCCCCTCCTTACTTCTCCTGGAATTGAGAACTCTATCACTTCATGGTCACTAAGAGACAGCCCTTGGAAAGACAAGCAGTTCAGGGCTTGTACAATCACACCAATCTGCCCACGCCTGCAGAGATCTGTATTCAGCCTGTGTCCGCAGGCAAATACCGTAATGATGACACTAAGCTTTCTTAGGCAGCATTTAAACCCCGTGGAAGATCACTCTGGGGGCAAGAGAAAGTGTTTTAGAATGGATAAAATGGTTCAAGAATCTCTGTTCCACTGGCCCTCAGCAAAACTCACACTCTCTCGTGGCAAGTCCCTCCCAAATACTACTAAGGAAATGTAACCCAACCTTGCCCAAGCTCATGTCAACAGACTGCTGCAGAAATCAGCCTCAAAGCGGAAGCCTTTGATGAAGCATCTAGTTCCACAGGCCCCCTGCGCCCAACAGGTCAAGCCTCTCCTCCAGCTGATGCAACCCTCCCTGCTCCAGTTCCAGAAAATTCACGAGTTATGGTACAAAGGAAAAGGTCCCATAAAGAGTACTGTCGTGCTTTAACCTGGGCTGGCAGCGAAGCACCACAGAGCCGCTCGCTCATCTCCCCCTCCATGTTGCTGCAACAATGCAGGATTTTAACTGAAACAGAACTGCCATTCTTAGGAAGGTGTGAAACAAAGAAATTCAACTCAACAGCGCAGTTTCATGCTGTTAAGCAGGTATTCTTTACTGCAGCACTGAGGTAGCACTGGGGATTTTCCACCACACGTGCTCCACTAGCTGAGCACCATCACAGCACTTCGATGTCCACGCGTATTAATATTCGTTAGTCTCCAGAAACCATTTGCTTAGTAACACCTTTTCCTGAGATAATTACATTATAATTCCATCGGCTTTTTCTTGATTATCCCACGGTCTTTACGGCCATCTATTGTCCTTTTGATGGTAACACAGTTACTCCTGGTGGTTGTCGGTGGTTGAGTGAGGAAGTAAGGAGCCGTTGTCTTGCCCGCATGCTTCCGCAGACAGAGGCTTTATCAAGACCACAAGCAATTCAGGAGTACGAAGGTTGCAACACTTGCACGTTTAGCTGAACATCTGCGAGACCTTGGTTAGACACTGTCAAATCGTCCTGTTTCTAAACAATCTGTTACGGATTAGGGTTAATCCTAAGTGTCAGAAGTCCTGGGAGGAATTTCACAACCCAGCACACAAGGTTCAGC
>NW_010228923.1:2017-2660 GCF_000690775.1 Eurypyga helias
GTGGGAAATGTTGGAAGCTTTCTTTCAGAAAGAGCTGTTTCCTACTTACTCAGTGGCAGGCTGTAAGAAGGAAAAGAGTTTTCAGAGCAGTGGAAAGTTTGGGATATGCAAGCTTATTTATAGTGAGATTTAGTGAATTCCTACTTCCTCCAGCCTGATCGGCCTCCCACTTTGCTCACACTGATTTGGAATGGTGACTACCAAGACGGGTTACCTCTCAGACTCAGACCCAACTAGGAAGCCACTACTAGCACTCATGTTTTGTCCTTCTCTTTACAATTAGTTCTGAATTAATTTGAAGCCTGTCACGCATTGCATTACGTATTTGTTAGGGTCAGGACTTACTCCTTTTCTTTATTCCCAGCCTTTCATTTCATGGGTTTTAGTAAGGCAGGACAGAGATCAAGGGGAGCGGCAAACTGAGTTTATGAGCGATCAAGTAACCTGAGGATTAGAGGACTCCACAGAATCACACCCCGTTCGTAGTTCTGCCAGCCCTCTGTCAGCTCAGGCAGCCTTAGCAGCTCAGCTGGGACCACACTCACAGGAGCCCCAGTCACACTGGAAACCTCCCTGCTGCTGCATTCCCACCCGTACGTGGGATATTCTGCCGAGCAAACTCTCTTCATGAGCTCTCCAGGGA
>NW_010228924.1:0-34430 GCF_000690775.1 Eurypyga helias
TCCCTAATTAGAGGGTGACGGCCTGAAAAGCTCGCAGCTGGATTTTTATTTTATTTTTATTCTGAGCCAAGACAGTTATTTCTAAGTCAGCACGCTCCAGTGATTTCTAGATGCTTCTCTCCCGAGCCTCGCTCCGGTTTTAAAGCATCCCAGTGCTCCAGCGCCACAACTTCAGTTTGAGTGACAGCAGTCCGAGTAAAGATCCGATTGTGTGCCGGGGCTCCGGGTGGTGCCATGGCTATAGAATTTGGCCCACGATTAATTTAATACTTCGTTAACTTTCACAGTGTTAATAGGACGACAGCTGATGTTTACAAAAGATACTGAAAGGATAGTCACAATTAAATGCAGTGCTTAGCACATGCAAAAGGTTTTGTGAATTTATACTGTCCCTTGTCCTCAAAACTCTTCGGAGATTTTACACAGGAGTAGTGAAAAACATGGGGCTTAAAAGCCTGTACGACCACAGCCGTAGCTGCGCGAGTACAATCGCTCCACACAAATTTCAGTACAATTCCTGTGATAAAATCTGCAGTCATAAAAACACAAGCTGGCTTTCAGGTGTCCTGCTCTAATCATGTATTTTAGGAATCAAATCTACTAACTGCAGCGCTTTCTTTTAGCGTGTTCATGAGAGACATCACTTTGAAACTAATATTCAATTATTTACCTCATTAATATGGTTCCCAGGAATAAAAAATTGTTCAAAAGCAATAATGAAAGTTACTCATTTCCAATTTTCACGTGCACATGTAGTGTAGAATAGAAGAGCTGTATTTTTTGTTTAATTTGAGATTTTCTTAAGGGTAAAAAATGATCAGAGCTGGGGATGAATCAAGTGATAATGGAGCTGGGAAGACAACAGATGACAAAAATCAGTACGGAGGATGGGAAGAAATGGAGCTGGGGAGATGAGAAAAGAAAGCATGCCACAGCTTCTGACTAGCAGAGATAACGAGGGACTTGCGGTGAGAATACTTTCACTGTCACGTACAAGGAAGAAACAACGCTTATGAAAAAGCCAAAACAGAATTAGGATTCACGAATTAGCTACCTCTGTTACCTTGTAGCCCTGAAACACAGTATTTCTATTGCTAGTTTAAGACAGTAAGCTTTGTAGTGAGTTTGCAAGGCCTTGGGCTTGCCCTGTCTGAACCCTTCCTGACTTGCCTGCAGCAGGTTTTTTCCTACAGCAATTTTTCTAGCAGAGCATGAGGCCATGGCTATTTTTTTTTTTACTTTTGTTTATCTTTCTACAGCATATCGTTTCATACAGAAAACAGTAGCAAGCAGTTACTCCTTTCACACAGACACACCTTGCTGAAGGCACCAGCCAGGGGAAGAATGGAAGGATGTGCATGATGCAAGGAAAGGGCTGAAACGAAGAAGTGTGTCTATTACAATTTAAACTACATAATTACTATTCTTGAGACTTTCTCTGTATAGAAGAATCTTATTTCTTTTTGTGATAATGCCAGGGACACTAGCTAGATTGTGTTTCAAGAACAGTAAGTACAAGCAGGGAAGCCCAGGGAGTCCAGAAGTGAATTCTGTCTTCTAGAGCTCTCAGTAGTTGAGAAAAACGCAATTCTTACTCAGTTCTTACTTTGCCCGTTGGCAATTGAAAATCTGCATAGCACAGGTAGCTGAATTTGCCACTCTACTCACCAGGCTGAGGCATTTGCTCTAAGGTAGGGCTGTGACTCTCATTTTTCACTGCTCAGTCTCAGATAAAACTACATCTGAAGTAACTAAGGCAAAGGACAAGTGGGATGGAAACATACTACATTTCAGCAAAGAAGTGATCCATGTCAAGGTACTGCCAAAATACAACTATTTTAGTTAGTACCATGCTTGGATTTGCAGCTGCCGGAATTAATTGGAGGCTATGCTAATCAATCAAAAAAGGCCAAAGCACAGGATCAAGCACTGTCCTATGAACTTTCACACTGTACAGTCAGTGCTTTTTACCAGAGCTGGAGAATGCCATCCCTGTTTCCTTCTAGGCATGGTGTAAGAATAACATGGGTGTCAAGGGGAAATTAGACACCAGCTGGGGAATTTTACTCAAGTTAATCAATTGCCAAGCAACACAAACTGCTGATCACCAAAAAAGTTCCCTTTTAGGAAAAAGAAGAGCACAAACAACTAAACAAGCACAAACATCCATCCTTCCCTCTCCACAATCTCAGCTTTCTGTATTTTCTCCACCAGTTACACTCAGTCCTTCAGAATTTCACAGGGGAGGGGACAGGTAGCGCAGACACTGAGGTGTCATCTGCATAAAAGTTTTCTGCTGCTCTGAGCAGGTTATTTTTCTGCTACCTTATGGCCAAGTCTTTCACACTGTGCTTACTGCCCTGTACTTAGGGTTTCCTGATGCTCCATTTCTAGTGTCTCTGTCCTGGCATGGGTCGCCCAAAGCTGCAGTCCCCAGAGCTATGCATGGCACAACTCCACAGTTGCTGGTACCTCTCATGCATACACGTGAGCAGGGACACGAGCTCCTCCAGCTCAATGGCAGTTTGGTGCCTGGTGGGCTTTCCCACCACTGTTTCTGTTGGTCCCACTTTTGAAGGGAAGAGCATTTAGCCAAATGGGTCAAAACTTCCATGCCACTTTCCCTCAGGCTCAGGGCCAGGGCATACCCTGAATTTTAGAGTTTACTACTACAGACATAGTCAAGATGACTGGCTAACATATATTCTTAATACTTTGACCTGTATACTCTAAAATCACTCTGCACTTAAATTTATGTTAGCTGAAAAGTCTTATGTAATGGATTTAAAACATGAGTATTTTCCCTCTTCAAGGCATGCCTGAGGAGTTAGGTCATTGTTATAATAATAAATCTATATACATTTAAGTATGCATATTATGTAAGAAGAATCCAGTGTTTTGAAAATATTAATTAAGTTTTGACAGCCAGGCAGTGACCAAGAAAACAACCATCTCAGACAGCTGTCTGACAACCAACCTCCTGACTTCGGAGGTGTGACACAGGAGTTCTTCCTGCTTGCTTCTTTCATTTGTCACATAAAAGAAATAGGCTGCTTAGACGGTATGGACTGCTCTGTTATATGCAGCTTAACATCTTCAATCCTCACTGATAAACACTACCTCATAGCCTTGAATAAATTAAAGTTAAAACAGATCTTTGTTTATTTTTCAGTGTTTCTTTTATAACTCGTTCAGATTTTTATTTCAGTGCAAAGTGATTTGAGACCAAATACAACAGGATATAATCCAACTGCAGAAGGTTATACCCTGAGGTGATGTTCAGTTTCATAATGGTGAGTTGTATTTATTTTTCCCAAAATTAAAATAAAAAGCTCAGTTTCTCAGTCCTCACAAAAAAAAAAGTCGATATTTCAGTAAATAGTTCAACACTACAAATTCTAAAATAATTTCTCCTTGTCATATTACTGACAGTACTTAAGAATACATTGCTATACATAATCATTCATTCACTCAGTCTCCTGCAATGCACAATACTAAGTCTTGACCTTCATGTACTAGACAATTTCATAACATTTGATTTGTATCCACTTATTTTATTTTTTTTACTGCTCGAGTAAGTGGAGCTTGGGGAAGTACCATCCTGTTAAGCTTTTTCCAAAGATTTTTTTACACAAATAGTCAATAATTGTTCTTATCCCATTACAAAGATAGTTTTAAACTCTTCAGCTATAACTGTACCATGCTTTATGACTTTGCTTCCTTTTACTTATCCTCTTAATTTTTCTTTATTAGAAAATTGATTTTATCAAACATATCCAATAAAAAATCCTCTTGCAGATTTAATGCAATGCCAGTAATTAAGTTTAGATTTTTGGTATACTAAGAACAGACTCTGCGTTCCCAGAATTCTAGTTTATATGGAATGACTCATTTGAGTATGGTTTTTCTCACCTTATTATTTATTCAACAGACCTGACAGTCATTATGAGATTTCCATTTGTTATTTAATACTGTAAGTCAGAAAAAGATGTATTTGTTCCCAGTGCAGAAATTGTATTAGTTTATTTTACTGTTGAGGTGTATACTCAAATATTCTGTTGTGTGAAAAGTTACATATCTGCTTAGAGAACTACAGATCATAGTTATAAAAAGCAACTGAAAAAGTCATTCTTCTGTCTATCTTAGTGACCTAAATGATTCCTTAAGGTATTTGTCTAACCTTTTCTTAAAAACATCCAGTAACAAAAATTCTACATCACTGCACTCCGCTCAAACACCAAACCAATCTTTCTTTTAGAATCTTCTTCCCAATGTCCCTTGCTGCCCTTGAAGACTGTTATTTGAGAGTGGTATATAATCTTTCTCATCACAGCATCCATTTACCTATTCAAAGACTGATGTGATATCCTCTCCACTTTTTTTAAAGACTTAACAACCTCAGATACCTCCCTCAGGGGCTGTATTTTCTACACTCTGACCTGTTTAATTGTTTTGCTCTGGGCTCTCTAAAACTGCTTTATGTCTTTCTTGAAGCTTGATGGAGTACTTGAGCTGAAGTCTTACCTGCATTAAGCAGAATAGAGGGATTACTCCTACAGGTTATATTCCTGTTGACATATCCCAGTAGGATATTTGCCTTGTTTGCAGTAGCTTAATAACATTGACTCATTCAGAGTTTGTCATCCACTCCAAATCTGAGATCTTTTTCTGCAGAACTTTACCCACTTAGTTGTTTCCTGTCTTGTACTCGGTAGCTTGTGAGTCCTGCCTACATGCAGAACTTCACATTCCTCTTTGCTGAACTGTATCCATTTCATATATAAAATTTATTCACAATAAGTATATACTAGTGATTTCGGTGTCTGTAGACACTCATTGTGGAGCAATAACAAAAAAATATAAAAGATGCTAACATGAAAGCACAGCTTTCAATTTCATTGCTTATGCTGATACCAATATAGCTTCAAGCATTCTTTTCTTTAAAAAAAAAATAACTGAAAATCAGTTAATATATCTGGAAGAGAACACCATTAAGGTTAGAAGGCTCAGTGTTGAGGTTTTTTTCTTTCTGTTATTTAATGGAAAATTGCTGAACTGACAGCCTTGGGCAGGAAAGTCTTCTTATACATCAGCAGAAAATTTCAGCCTGAACAGTGGGAGCATACACTTCTCCGCTAATGTACTTCAAATCTTGACCCAGGAGAAACCAACTCCTTGTAGTACCAAGTCAATTCATTTTCCATATCCACTCAGTTCTTGGTTAGTCTGCCAGGATTGCCTACAGCAGTGATTTTGGAATATGGACAACAGTTCTATAAGGACCATGTTAAATCAACAAGACTATAATTTCTTAGGGCTAGTCTACACTGAAACCTTGTGCCATTTTGACTGTACTTGTGCAGTTGAACTGTTACAGCTTTTTAGTATGGATTCACTTCTGTATTTTTACCATCAGTCATGCCAAAAGGCAAGGGAGCAGAGACTGTCTTGATTTAATCCTGTATTAGTGTTTTTTTCATGGTTGATGCAATTTAAGGGGTGTCTATTCCCCTGCCTCTAGGCATTCACACAGCCCTGCTCTGCATCCCCTTAAGTTCCCTACCCTCCTTTACCCTGGTGTAACTTTTTCTGGTACTACATGCAAAGTGCGTTAGTGCTAAGATTACAGGAGTTAAAAGCGTTGAGTTTTGGAGTGCTCCACTGCTCCTGCTTGCGGCACAACCATGCAAGAGTTGCAAAGACAGAACTGAGAGGGGGAGAGCTGGGACACTCGGTGAGAAAATATGGCTAAAATAGGTGAGTTGTGGTAACCTCCTCAAACACGTTCCCCTCTCTGCAGAAATTTTAATATCATGCTGCTGCCTGACTCTCTAATCCACCTGTTAAACCGCACCGCTGAGGGGATGAAAATCAGAATCAAAGTTTTGCTTCAATAGTTAATTGTGTAAGAAACAGCAGCAAAAATTAGATAGACTGAGAAGAGATGACCCCCACAGAATTGAACAGTGATAAACCTGTTTGAAATCAGGCCAATGAAAGACTTGAAAAATAACATCTTTCACCACTGGGTACAACAGGTAGGAACTACGTTTTTCTCAGGAAAGACCTGATCCGGCTTTCACTCATATTCCAAAAGGCCGGAGCAGAGACACATGCCTTAATCTGACCTTCAAGGGGCAGAGTTTATCCCCACTTCCCTTCACGGTGTGTTCTACAGAGTATTTTAATCAGAACTTTACTCAGAACCATGTTGAGTTTTGTCAGGCCCATTGTCAGTATCTGGCTTTACTGCAGAGTCTGACAGCGCTGTGTGAAGACATCAAAGTCCACTTTAAATGATCTAGCCTCCTACTGCAGGGAGCCTATATTCTCAAGGTACATTAGTGTGCACAACATGCCGTACAGTGGACTGTTTCAGTATCCAAACTAGGTATTTCTACACGGGAAATCTCTGTAGCACACAAACATAATATAGACATAACTTTCCCTCTGATGCCTTTCTCCTGTGAGGCATTGTACAGGGACACCGGGCATCTAATTCACTTCTAATGGTTTGATTCTGCTAGCCAGTGGGATACCTGAAAATGTAAAATTACCCCAAATTTCTTGCACAATTAAACTTTGTCTCCTGCTTTTCAATAAGATTTAGCATCCTAAAACTGTGATACTGAAAGAGAGAGAGAGAGCAAATTTCTGTTGCACCCAGCGAGAGACTGATACTCTCACAGAGCTATACCCTTTGAGATCTGGGTTTTATAGACGACATTGTAAAAGGGCACAGGAATCTAAAGTGGGACATAACCAGGATTTAGGAATTGAAATACAAACCACAGATGCTTGAAATATCTACTTTGCTGCTGCCTACTCATGTCTGAAGTCTGCAGAGCTCTAAGTTTCCAAAATTAAAGCTCTCATGGTACCTGAAGTTCTGCTTTGGGATTTGCTACAAGTGAGCACTGATCTTACACTAAGCCCTATCAGGCTTCACAAACTAGATTTTTCTCTACTATATTTGCAAAAAGGACTCAAAATCTGTTAAACCCTGCCAGAACACACCTATTGCGCTCTATTCTTCTAATGAAGTTAGAGAGGTGGGACTTGAAGGGTTAAAGCATTCAATCACAACAGAGTATGCAAATGCTTTGTTTTCTATACTTGTCATAGAGACTTTGAACCCTTACCTCCTATAGAAGTATTGTACACAATAGCTATATATTAATAGGAAAAAAGAAACCCAACACCAACCTCATTCCTTAACTGCTGAGGCTATTCCACTTTGCATATAATTCTGGCTTTGTGAAGCCAGAAGAGAACACTCCAAGTATGACCATGACTCCTAAACAATGGCTTAAATAATGTATCTTGTAAAATATCAAAATATTTAGGAGATGAGGGAAGTGAGGCACCCCCTGCCTCCCAAACTAACCTATAACCACTAGAACACTCTATATACTAGTGAAACCACCTACGTTCAGCTTTGCTTGCAAAGTTTACTTTACAGTTACAGATTTTTTAAAACAGTAGTTCAATAATCATTAAAAAAAAATGAGTACTCCGAGTATGAGCTCCATTACTTCCTACAGGGAATGAATGTGGTATTTGCTATGGAAAAAGGCATCAGTTTCAATCAATCTAGATTGTACTGCAGGTAATAACTAAAAAACAGGCTAAAATTTATGAAAAAGGTCCACTTCCTGCCCTTATTTCCCTTGCGCCTTCACCTTCATTTGTGTTTGCCCAGTTCCCAATGGAGATAACAGAAGCACTGAGTGCATTCTGCAACAGTGCATGAGGAGCTAAAGGACCAGGTGAGAGGACACTTTCCCCATTTCTGATTTCTGAGTGATGGCTGGCTGAGGTCAGTTATGAGAAAATCTCATTTTACTAAGATGCTCAAGCATATGATTACTTCCTGTGAAAGAGGTTAGGATTGAAACATATGCCTGAAATTAAGTACATCATTTAAGTATGTTTCTGAATAGGTCATGCTATCATCTGAAATTATTTGATAACCAGGTCAGTAAAAACCGCATTTGAACAGCCACTCTCCTAAGAGGTCTAACGTTTCAATTGGCAAAGATAATTATTTTCTCTTACATGATAATCTTTCAAGGGCATGGCTGAGATGCCGCATTACGGAAGTTTACTGTTATTTGCATTGTTGTTCAGTCTGTTTCAGGGATAAATACAAGTCTTCCAATGGTGTCCATCTCACAACTTGCTTTGATCCTACACACACTTGAAAAAGAATCATGCCTTAAAATAGTAGGGAATTTTTTTTTTCTTCATTGACATCAGCCACTATGGTATGACTGAAAAATAAAAATAAAACCCACGCTATTTCTAAACAAATCTCTGAATATGTCATTGAATATGTCAGGAGTTAAGAATAGCTTATTTGGCTCATTACTTCCAATTATAATACTCTGCTGTTGCAAAAAAACAACAACAAACTGTTACGTAGTTGTATTGTAAGGTGAAATTCAACTTAGTAAAGTAGACAAGTCAATTACTAAGAAATAACAAGCTCTCCTGAAAACACCGCTGCATACTTGATTTTTTTTTCTTAGCTATTTAAAAAAAAAATTAAAATTACAAGTTATTTATTATGCCTGAAGATTTCCAGAAAACAAGGAACAGTGAGAACCAACAAATCAAGAAAGTTATAGCAGCATAAATACAAGCATCCAGACTGCTTAAGCTCATAGATTTCAGCCTTCTTCAGCTGCAAGAACTTTTTAATGTCTGAAGTAGTTTGCTGAGACATCCCACTGATGGAAAATGAGTATGTTGATACTGTAACCTAGATGTACTAATATGGTATATTAGTTTTTGATCCTGAAACGAGAGAAAGACTCTGCTGATTGAACATGGATTACAGATATAAAGTATATATCTATAAATGAGCTAGACGACTAGACTCATTTTATAATCAATGGAGAAATAGGCATTTTTAGGGCCTGATTCATCTTGTGATTCACTTTGTGTTGAGAAGAGCAAACCACACATCATAAAAAAAAACCTGCTGGAGGCCTTAAGTGTAAATCTAAATTCTAGCACATAGACAACTGACATATGTTATAGATTATTATGTTTACATAGATGTATATGTCACTGTTTAACTTAAAGCCTATTAGACTGTAATAACATTTACAGTATTACATAGCTGCTTAGACTCTTTTACTGTAATTCTGTAAAAAGCGAGATATGTTAAAACTATTGCAAAGAGGGAAGGAATTTTCTAACCTATAAGCTATTGTGTAAGAAGAGAAACACCAACCTCTTAATTCATTTGCATACCTTGTATTTTCTTGGAATTCTTCTGTGAATCATTTGTAGTTTACAGATGACTATAAACCATAAATTATTCAAATAAACTCTTAGGAAAAAAAAATCATGACACCAGTTTATTCTTACGTAAGTCAAATTGAATCTGCTGCACTTTAATTACCATTTTGTCCAAAATTAATTTTATATGCTTTGCAATTATACAGTGCTCTAAGGCACTTGGTGAAAAATCACTCTACGAAATTATACACTATTTTAATATTTCCCTATGAATTTTCTTAAACTTAAACCATGATGCAAGTTATAATGTAAGAATGATGATGCTACAATTTTAATGACTATCCTAAGATAATAAATGAATAGAATTGCATTAATTTTTCCAGAGAAACTTCCAGTCATTCTCTTATTTACACCCTAAGCTTTCAGGCCCACTCAAATTAGATCCTAAATTCCTCCAGTGGTTCCTCTGACACCCACCCTCACTGAACTTTTTGGCTGCCCCAGTGTGCTGGATGAGCAGAGCCGTTAACAAAGTTGGAAGAAAAGCATCATGTGCAGAGTAAGCCCTCTGAAGGACACGGCTGTTCAAGTACAAAGTCAGTTATCCTTTACCTACATAAAAAGAGTCAGACAATGTTATAAATACAAATTTGCGGTTCGTTCTTTGTCTCTTCTTGCTACATGAAGCTTTCCACTTCCCATTCGCCCATCTTCTGAAATACTGTCATCTTTCACATTGCTAAGTGGCACCAGAAATATTGCCAGTATTCATAAAAAGAGATGTGACAGTATAAACTTGAGGAGCATTTGGTATTGAAAAAGCCAGTATGTGTAAAAATGCAATTTCAAGAGCTAAACTGAAAAATACGAAGAACATTTTTGCAGATGAAAACGCTTAATAAATGATGATTCAAATGCACATTTCCAGTTGTAAACTAATATCTCTCCAGCAGAATTGCATACAGTAGAGAAAAACTGCCCCATGCTCACTGCTGCTGCACTGTTCACACGCCAAGAGACAACACAAAATAAACCAATTACAGACTAGCCTAGCTGCAACATTATAGAGCTAGCAGTAGCTACTCACTCATGAATACGAAGTGTCTTCATGCAAATTGGAGACCTACCACAAAATATTAGTGACAGTCTAGTGAGTATGTCCTACGTTCTATGAAGCAACATGCAAATATATGGAAATATGGATTCCATCATTAAATTTTGTTAATGCACCGCAAATTTTAATCCTGATGAGTTTGTTCATTCTTTCCCACACAGGACTGAAAACTGAGAGTAAAAAACCCCACACCAAGGCTGTCACTTGATATTCCAGTCACACTGGGGACATGCCTTCCCATTCCTGGCATTTCAGCCTGTTGAGTCTAAAGAAGTAACTGTTATTATTCTGCACTCAAAGCCAACATTTTCCACTTGAGACACAATTCCAACAAAATTAATGTCAGATGAGGAAAGCATTATTTCATTTTCCAAGTAAATTGGTTATCTAGTTTTTGACAGCTTGTATTGTTTCTCTGTGTAGTGCTAGAGGCAAGAGAACTTTTAAAAGAAAAAAAAGCGGGGAGAGGGAGCATTTTTACTATTGAAATATGCACAGACAGCATTATGGGCAGAACAGGGTATTTTAAAAAGATGTCACACTTCCGTTTTTGGCACTGGCCCTAGCACAAGTGGATTGTATCTACATTTCAAATTTTATTAAAAGAAAATCCATACCACTTGAGTCTGAGGAAGGCTTAAATGTGTTTATTTAACTTCATTGAAACGTAATTCCTGATAGCTATTGTGAGATTCTTTTGGCAACCATATGAAAAATTAATTTTTTTCTCTTGTAAAACATGATCTCAAACTAAATTAAAACTAGAGAAACAATGGACACATATAAAAATGAATACTAATTTCATCAATTCACATAACTAACTTTATGTGTCTGCCTTTCCTCCTATATGATTCAAGTATAATTTGCAACTAAATATCTTCATAAACTACTTTCAACTTTTCTTTTGATCACTGCTTAAATGAAGGGCTGTAATAACGAAAACAAAGTATTTGATCATTTTATCTCTCATATGAACTATTGTGCATGTTGCTCAAATAACACATAAATGTTTTTTAAAAATGGCAGTTAGAATGTCTTCATTGCTTATTTACTATTCCAGCTATTTCTCAACTATTTTATACAGAAAGAGGAAAATTGCAACCAATGGGTCCATTATAAAAATATCAACTATAAAGTTAGCAATTTTAGCACATTTAACAACACCTTATTTATTTTTAAAAAAAGAGGTTATTCACTTTAAAAACAAAAACATGCCAAAATAAAAACCCAACTGAACCGCAAAAAAAACCCCACCAAACAACCCCATCAAAAAAAGCAAAACAAAACCAAACCTGAAAGGTCTTCAGTTTTTATTACACTTAATTCTATTAAATTTCAGTCAGTCCAGTGCAAAAGGCAGAAAGACACAAGACCTCACTGACAATTAGACCCCTATATGAGGAAAAGTTGCCTAGGGAATCTAAATAAAAATTCTATACAAATTGTTTTTGTCGAGGTTTTCCTATTACATCTTAGGAACCAAGCAACTTCTGTCATAGGATATGAAGTAAAAGAAATTTGTTCATATTTTTATCTATAGAATCAAATTTCATGATACACTTATAGGCCGGAACTGTGTATCATGTGGGAAATGTATGCGTGTTATGTGAAATGAAGCCAAGTTACAAGAAAACCAAGGTCTTTTATTACAATTCCATATGTACTTTTCATAGAAATAGGTATGTTATTCATAGCGTCTTGACTAATACCAAACGTGAGAACATCTTCAAATCTAAATTTGTTCTGTATCTTGAATAATGCAATTTTTATTTCTCTGAAGGAATTATTCAGCTATTGGAGATGGACATGGGAGAATTCATGCTTAACTTCAGCACTGAATAATTAATCAGATCTCTAAACACTCCCGTGAAGTTACTATTCCAGTCTTTGGATACAGAAACTGAAGCAATAGATCGACTGATCTGAAGCTAAAGAACATTTTTAATAGCAATACAACACTAATATAATTAATAACTGAGCTTCTGATTTTTCAAGTAATACAAAGGCTGCTAGTTCTAACCCTTCATTAAAAGGATATTGTTTGAATCATGTCAGAAGGTAAATCCAATCTGAACTGTGTGTGAGTAAGAACCAACATTTTAACAGGTTTTGTGAAGAAGAAAACAATCCTTATCACTCCCCAACATACAGGCATACTTCTTGTTACAACAGTGATTATCAGCCTGGGTAGCTCATGGACACATGCTGTAGACAAAAATCATACTTTACCATTTCATTTCTTGTGGGTCTGGGTGATGTGGTAGGGTTCCATGGACAGTATCTTTCGGGTGAGCTGTGTGTCAGGTTGATGAGTAATACAGTATTCTTTTATAGTTTATGGCCACTATGCCATAAACTACTCATAGGCCTCCAGTTTTGGAGTAACTGATCTGAAGGCATGTTCCAAGCCTCAAAATTTGGCAAGTCTCATTTCCAGCTGATCTAATATGAGAGACTCTTATATGTGCTCTTCCCAGTTCTCAGATCTGCATTGACTTCATTGCCATGTTCCCAACTAAATGATGGGACAAGACATCAGTATGTACCAACGCCCCTGCTCTCCCAGGCTCTCCCAGAAAGGAGGAAAGGAAACAACCTGGAAGAAAACGACAAAGATTCCCTGACTTGAACAATCACGAGCTCAGGACTCCAGGCGCCATAAAACATGTCTTCCCTGTGATCTGCACATATCCACAGATGCTATCAGGAAGATAAATATATTATTTTAAATCATTTCAACAACTGTAATCCAGAAAGAACTAAAACTGTTTCACTTCCAAGTGTTACAAAACACAACAGTTAAAAATGTAGGTCTTGCATCAAATAGAAAACCCCTATTACTTTTTGTAAAAATAATCATTTTTTGACATGATATATACCTCTAGCAAGCTTCCAAGACAGACTTGTGCCTTCCAAAACTGAAATGTAGAAGCTTAGTTGATGGGCTAACTGAACCTTTCAAGATCTGGGTACATTACAGAGCCTCTTCCCTAGTAGCATTATCAACAGTTTTTAGCTTTATTTTGCATATGACTGCACTTTTGATTTTTTTAAGCTACAGTTTCTGGAGACTTGTGCCCCTGTCAGAATCTTAATTGTCATTGAAAGGATTAAGTTTCTAGCAGTCATGGATACAGAGGAAAGCCTGAAAATTAGAAGACCACTCAAATTTCAGAACCCAGGGACAGAATACCAACTGCCTTATTTTAAAAAGCAACCAAACCAAAATGCACAACATTCAAGCCTGTTTCATATTTGATGCCCAGCAGATGACTTGAAAGCCTGGGGGTAACAGCAGTCCTGAACTGTGGTCTATCCATACTTCCCCATCTGACCCATAATGAATTTGCAGTCTAGCAATCATCACCATTTCTTCTCAATGTTCCAGAAGAACTTAACTAAAAGAATACCTCCACATATTTGTCTTGGAGAACACAAAAAGGGAGAAAGAAAATTAAGACTGTACAATATACTATGCAGCTGATTTCTCCCTTTCTAAGTCACGTAATTCAAGCAATTCAAGCACAGTTCCTCAGTGCCTGGTATTGGACACATCTCACGCAGGTGCATGTTTTCTTTTAAAACAGGATACTGTGGATTTTAGTTTATAAAGTCTTAAAATAACTGATTAAAAGCTCTTATAACAGACCACAGGTGGCATCACCACTTAGTGTACCTGTAGGTACACTTATCTAGGGCAGTGATGAGCCTATATGAATTAATTATACAGAAAATATGGTCATGGTTATTCACTGCAGTGAGGCTATACATTATTAATGAGGCTAATATGCAGATGAATCAGTCAGTACAGAGTATATATGAGCTGTTTGCCAAAAACCTGATGCAAATCAACATCTGGCTTAGTCATGGGAGGAGAAGCAGTCCCATCTGGCTGAAAGTGAAATATCAGATAACAAAACAAAACAAAAAAAAAATCTGAAAAGAACATATAATTCCAATTTGTCCCATAAGGAAGTCAGCCCTGAGAAGCAAAAAAATTATGATGTTGAGGCTTTAACCCTTCAAACTGAAAGACCTTCATTAAATAAATAATTAAATAAATAAAGTATTACATTGTGTCCTGTTGGAAATGTTGTTGAAACTATTATGTTGAAAAACTCATCTGTGCTTCCAAGGACAGGTTCATTATGATGGCTAGTCTCTTGAGTTAAAAACCTTTACAGCTGATGCAAGATATGTGGAAGAAAAAGAATATCAATTACAAGACACCCCTGCTGGAAGAAGTTAATTTATTTAAAGCCATTTGGTGATTTCCAGTCTCCCTTTCCTTTTCTCAAGAACCAGGTATTTGCCAGTTCCAAACCCCCAAACAGCCCATTTTTTCACAACAGGGTTCCTTTTTACCTCACTTCTACTTAAACAGCTCGTACAAATGTTTTGTTGCCTCCTGAGCATGATTATGGTTCTGAGCAGACATTTAACTTTCATCAATAACGTTAGACAGAAATCCATAGTATTTTCTTCTCAGATTCCCCACAGGTTTCAATGATGCCCTTCTCCTTTACTGGGGAGACAAATCAAGGACCTGGGCTCTGAGGCACTGAACGGTCTCCTATTGATGGACTAGTAAATGTCTAGACAGTTGTCACTCATCCATATTACACAGCAACACAGACAAGATATATCTTGTATCAGTAGATGGTGACTCATTTAACTTAATCTTGACTGTTTTGAAGACAAAAGTGAATTATGAAGAGATTTCTTTTTTCCATGTTAATATATTTAACTCTGATGTGCCTCCTATGTATGAAATGTTTACTTTTAATTTCAAAACACAGAACTAAGGAGAAGGAATGTATTGTGAAAAACTTGTCAATAAACACCTACTGCGTAATTTATAATAATTTTCTATTCTAAAATGCTATATTCAATTCAGTTGTGTTCTCAGGAAGGTTTCTATTTATGTCTTCAAAGATATATGACCTTGATGTAAAATTTCAGTAGCAAAACTCAAATCAGGAAGACAGAAAATAATTTAGAATTATGCAATAATTTAGAGTGCTCTAATTTCTTTTGAAAAGTAATACTTATAATAGTTTCTCTCTCTAAATAATCACTGCTTGCAGATTAGTGCCTTGCCTCATATGTCAAGATTGCAGATTGTGATGAAAAGGACTATGTCAAATTGAGGGTGGTTTTGCCAACAGTACTATAGTACTACTTTCAGATATGATGCAAATTATTCTTAAGGTAAATTACCTATATCATGTAAAAATGGCCATAGTTCTAGCCTATACACAGGAGTAACTTTCCTTTGGTGAATCAGAGTCAGTATACATGCTTCTGGTTCTACTAAATCAAGTATGTTCCTGTATTATATAGACTGTGAACCTTTATTGTTGGAGGCCTACAGATACAGCCAAAAATAAAAGTGTTCTTCCTAATAATACCACCTCAGCAAAACTGAATACCTAAGATTGCTGCTAAACACTTCACAAATATGAATGAACAAGGGCTCCCAGATTTTCTACAGACTTCATTATCCCATTTTAAATACAGGGAGTAAAACATAACATATCCAATTAAGTAACTTTCACCCACACAAAACTTTTAATTTGTATCATTTCCTAGAACAATATCTTGAAGACTGAATATGAAGAGGTTATGTGATTAAACAAAGAATATAACTCAAACCTGTAACTGAATGGACTAAAGCGCATTGGTAAACAGCTGCAGCAGAGCTATTATATTGATTCAACAGTTGTTGCAGTATTAAGTACAAATTCAGCATCATTAATTTATTTTTCCCCACTAGCCCTTCCAGAACAATACTATCAGCACAACAAAAATGAACAGACCTCGATGAAAAAACAGATGACAAATGCCACTTCAGAATGGATGGAGGCAATTTCCTGTACAGGTAAATCCAGACCCAAACACTTCAGCTCTGCCTGATATTTCAAAGGAACATTTAATGTTTATTAGCTCTAGCAGTCATTTAGGAATTCAAAAATATCAATTAAAATTCAAGTAATTTATGCAGGAAATACATTGAACGTGTTCACCTGAGCAAATTTACCTGCTTCTGTCAAAGTTTATGTAGGAAAGATTTCCTTTACTTCTGTTACAGGGAATGCACACCATGCTTAATCTAAACATAAACATTTCCTATTCTACAATGATGCTACTATAATATTTTCAGCATCACAAATTAAAGGCAGATTATTACCTACCTTTGGAACTACATAATCATTAAGGTTCCTTCCAACCCAAACCATTCTATGATTCTATGATTAGCGCACTTTACAGTAACTTAACTTTTTGCAACATGTGGTGATTTTTATAGGGACATCTTTAACTCATTGTCTCAGCTCTAAAGCATTTTAATTTGCCTTGCCCTGGACCCATGAATGAATAATTTCTGATATGAAAAATTAATTTCAGAAAAAGGTAAAAAACCAAAGTCTAACATAGAAAGTTTGCCTTCTTAACCCATTAATTTGACACGTAATCACAAGAAGATTAAATACTTCTCAGAACATGGTAGCTTTCCATTCTAAGGAAGGGGAGAAAAAACTTGTAAAACACAGAGAGTGATAGCAACAGGAGTTAATTAAATCTTGTGGGTACATTACAAACTTCTACTGCTTTCAGGTAGCTCTTTCTGTACACATTACTTTTGCAGGATCACCCAAACTCACAGATTTCACTGGTTATATAACTTTATAACTTGGGAATTCACATTTTTCTCTGGTAATGTTTTTACCTTGCTCATTTCAAGTGTACAGTCCTATATTCTTCTGATTAAGTGTACAGCTATCTGATGCCATCACTTCTTCTCTAGCTTTGTTAATGGCTGTTTTTGTTTAATATATCCTCCCTCTATGAATGTAATTATTTTCAGTAGAAAGAAGCCTAATCAAAGCATCACTTAACTTATTGCAGTACTGAGATGTTCATAGGATAAGCACATTTACATTCTGCTAATATTTTTAACCACTACATTGCACTATCTTTTGACAACTACTTTGGAAAAAAATGGTTCAGACTTTCAGAACAGGATTCTAATTTGAATTGATTGCTGCAAACTACAGGTAAAGAGAATAAAAAGACAATAAGTATACTGCTGTAGTTCAGCACGAAGCCTAGCTACTGCATACTGATTTTGAACACGTGCAACATGCATTATATTAAACAACCTATACAAATAGAAGTATCTTTATTAAATAAGGTCTTAATCTTGAAAGGTCATTGTTTTCAGTTAGCTTGAACTCCCAGCCAAGGCAAATTCATAGGCCTTAAACCTGCAATCACACTCCTGCTTGGAAACAAGGATGTGAGTAACCACACTCGAGGCAACTGTCAAGTATGCAGGACCACAGGTCTATGTTGTAGTGTTTTTGAAGATGTGATGCTGTTGAGGTGGAAGATTGACTTCCCTCCTGTCATTTCCAGCATGCATGCAACTTACTTTAAGAATGCAGTGAGATTACTTCTGTAAATTTAATTATTTTAAAGTATTTGAAACATTGCTTTAATAAAACAAAGTTAATTATGGGACATATTCAATCCATTGTCTTGGCTCCAAGTCATTTATATTTGCTTTGCCCTGGACCCATGAATGAATTTCTGATAAGAAAAATTAATTTCAGAAAAGTATTAAAAAAAAATCAATCCAACATAGAAAGGTTTACCTTCTCTAACTCCTTCATTTGACACGTAATCACATGAAGATTAAGGACTTCTCAGAACATGGTAGCTTTCCATCATTATACCCTAACAAGAAGCAGAATCTGGTAACAGTGGCTGACCTGACATTCTTCTCCAGGTTTAATTTTTCATGACGCACCTGGAACAAGATCTCTGTTCTTCCATTTCCAGGTTTAAACACTTCAAATTAGCTCGATAGAGAACTTTTTTAGCTGACAGTCTACATTACTCTTTGTTCCAGGGAGAGGGAGAGGGAGAGGGAGAGGAAACTTCCATGGGAACCATTGTATTGGAAAATTGCTTGGCTTATGAAAACAAAATTTGAGAAGAATAATCTTTTGGGAACTGCAGAATCTCTCAAAGGTTTCCCGGGAAAGCAGAAGCATTAGAAGTTCAGTCTAGCAATAGAAAGCATAAATATGGAAATACTTTGTAACTTTCAAGGAAGGAATAGACAGAAGACAGTAAAAGGAGAACTTTGTTCCTAGAATGAGTAGATGGAGCATGAAAGGCTTGTCTTCCTCTGCCTCCTAAGAGCTACACACTGAAATTCTGTGATGAAAAAAAAAACAACCAAACAATAAGAGGTTTTCAATATCGTCTTAAAAAATAAGGTATAAAGAAATTTCAATTTGTTGTCAGACTTCAAATTTGTAACAGTTCAGCATGAAGCACTTTCTTTACAGTAGCAGTGTCACCCTTTATTTATGATTACAAAAGAGACCTGCTGTTCTACTTTTTACCATTGTTTAGTATTGCCTCTAAAATGACTCTGTACTCATACACATTGCCTACTGTGTTAATTGTTGAAGATGATTTTATTTAAAAATAAATAAATGTACTTCTTTATTCACCCAAACTGTGTTTAAAAACGGAAAACTGGAGAAAAAAAATAATGTTTATAAGACGACCAAAGTTGTTGTTACCATACGAAAAAGAGTCATCCATGTGTGTCTAGCACTGGGAAACCTGCCTCAATGACTGTATCCATTGCCTGCAGAAATGGATCACTGTGCACCCTGTTTACATGAACTATCATTCCACAGAAATTCTTAAACCACATCTAAAATCATACACAATATGTATGCAGTATAGGTATATATATCTACATATGTGTTTGTATATGTTTCTACAAGATTGAAAAGAGAGTGTGAGACCAGACGTGGCACCGAAAGCAACGTAAAATGGAACTAAATAGCTGTTTTTTGCAACTGCATACATCTTATGTCCCATTTTTGTCCCATTTTTTATGGCTTTGTAACCGTAAGTTTGTGGCTGTTGTAAATTATAGTAACATAGATAAAATATTTGTTCTTTGTCAGCCATTGAGAAACCAGAGCTTATCTACATATACCCTCCACTGCAGTCATAGTTTTGCTAAGCTGAGTGCCAAAGACTAGAGTTAGTCCCAGGAATTGGGAAAACTTCAGAAGACAACAGTTATCCATAAGGTAAAATAACAACAGTAGAGCCAAACCCAGCTTCTCATAGTTCACATTTTCTGTTTCATAGTATCTCTAGTCATTTTATGATGGTTTCACTCAGTGCACTGATGCCACATTACAAGGAAGAAAACACGACATTTTCTTATCTAGACAGTGGCTGGAGATGCTTTGTAATTTAGTTCAAGATTGTGACAGTAAAAGAAAAAAGAACTCTGCTACAGATGTTCATTCTTTCTTACTGTCTCCATTTTAATTTATGCCATCTTTCTAACCATTTGCATTATCCTACACAAATGTGAAAATATTTATTAATTTGTTTTAAACTTCCAATTTACTTTTTAAAAATTTTGGTTGTCATGTTCCATGACGTATCTGTAAATTTCAGCTGTGTCCTTGGTGGGGGTATGTTGATGGAGCTTGATGTTATTCACTGTAGGAATCATTGATACAAACATCCACAAAAGAAACCTGCTAGTTTAACCAGTTCATATTTTGGAGGAATGTTCTGAATCAGCTTGCATTCCAAAACTGCACATTATCCATACAAATATCTCCTGATAATATGTCAATACCATCATACTTAAGACACAGGAATTGCAAAACAACATTTTACATAGAGAAGGCTACTGAGACCAAGAAGTAGAAAAAATGAATATCCTATCAAGAAAGTGTTTACTATCTTTCCTTTGTGGTCATATATTCAGAGCACAATAAGATGTGGCATCACAGGATTTGTAATGTAGGTGGGTGCTGCACCTAGCAATAGCTTGCTGGTTTGCAGGCGAGATGTGCATTTGGCAGATGCTAAAACTGTGTTTGCCAAAAATGCACAATTTAACATGCCTTAATGGTGAAAGCAGTATAATTATATTTAGGAACAACTAGACTGACCAGTCAATGAATGGAATCTCATTATTATGTTTAGAAGGGAGAATATGCAAGAAGAGGTGGAAAACAGAAGAATATGGGATTTTCTATGGTAATGTTACAGTGATCTGTAATCTGCACCCTTCTAATCCTTTCAGATACAGATTGGGAGTGGATGGTAAGGGTAATTCAATTTTACTTTTAAATAAATGTAATTTTCTGTCAGTAATTATGTTCATCTGGCAAGCTGAACAGCTAGAAACAGGGAAAACAATAAACAGAAATTACTCTAGTGACATCTTTTTAGAAAGAAAGTTCTGAGAAGCCGAGAAAAGAATGTATATGGTTTCCTGGCTGGATTTGTCTCCTGTGGGCATGTCTCTGCTCTCTGAAATAGCCTGATGATCAGCAAGCCACGTGGAGGGTAGTTTGGATGTTTTTGCTTTGAAAATAAATGATTTCATGCTACCTCATACAGGGCAAAATCCATCTCCCATGTCTGGTCTGTAAGACCAGCTGTGTAGTCCCTGTCACCCCTTGACACTTTGTCTGACAGGGCCAGTCCCTTATACACCCCTTCAGTTCTAACCATTCTTCCACAGTGACAGGAAAAAAAAAAAAAAAAAGGAAACACTTGGGACAGAGCAAGGAACAAGAGCCTGTGTCTTGGTGCTAGAAAGGACAAGTAGTTCTGTCCTCAGACATTTAAAGTTTAACAGAAATCTTGGTGCCTTATCCAGCTGGTTTATACCCAGCTACCAGACAGTCTTGAGCCAGGACCAGCTCATTTTTCAAGATCAGAAAAGCTTCCCAAGTGAAGTGTCAGAGGGTATGCTTGAAGCATGAGAGTCATTCGGAGAAGTCTTAAATGTTGCGAGTCTCTGGGAGGGTAGCTTAAAGAGATACTGGATTTGGCAGTGAAGCTGGCCAAACATATTAGTGTTTCTGCATTACATCTTGCCCCAGTCTTCTATTTCCTGCTCTAGTGATTAAAGTTTCCTCTTCCACACTTTTACAGTTGTTTCTGGAGCTTTGCCACAACCTGCATCACTAAAATGATACAGGCTAAAATCAACTTATTTTGAGGAGGTAATTCTTCACAGTAGCTTTTGTCCAATTACACTTTTCTTTTTCCTTTTAGAAATAGGCAAGAGATTGGGAAAGACATGACTGTGGTTCTGAAGTTAATTTGTAATTTATGCTGTCTGGAGAGTTCTCTCTATATTTGAGTGATGCTGTATTCTATACAGGCCTGACAATTCTTTGTGTGTAATGTCATCATGTGAAATATAAAGGAAATGAGAACTGAAGTTGCAATTTACCACTGTGAAGAGTCCTGATCATTGTGATAAAGTATTTACCATGAGAGAAGAGAAAGACATGACTTTGCTTCTACAGGGTCTGTTAAGCAGCATCACAGGGATTTCTTAGCTAGAATTTTACAGATTCCAGGTTCAGTTTCCAATACAGCTTTTCTTTCAGGTGCATGTTCTTCCCATCCCTTTCTCACTCAAAGTCCGGAATGATCTGAAGAAGTTCTACACAGAAAGCTAACAGATGATGGAACAAATCTGTATATCTGTGATGATTATGAAATAATTATTTCTCCAGAACACACCACACCAGGAGACTACTGTGAGTCAGTGAAATGTAGTACACATACAACAGAAACATTTTGATAATCAACCTATGAATGTCGTTTCACGTATTAGTTGCATTTTCCAGCTCCTTAAAGATAAAAGATATTTCCTTTTCATATTCTCTCAAAGTTCCAGCAAAATCACCTCTGAAAACCCAATTTGTTTATTTTACCATATTTGCTAATGGAGCTGCAAGGAAAAATATGGTACAAGATTCTGCTCACATTTATGGTTTTATAAATAGAGAAGCAGCAGTAAGCAGATGACAGAGAAAGAAAGAATTTATAACATCCATATCATAACTAAATGGTTATAACTTTGTAATAAAAAACCAGGCTGTATCCATCTTTTCTAGTATAAATTACCTATATTAAGAGAACAGCCAAAGGCAGGCAGAGAAACATAGTTCTATTCAATTTACCAGTTAAGGAGTAACTGAGTACCTTACATGAATGAAGAAAGGTACAGACACAGCAGCTCTCCTTTCGGTCTTTTTGTTTGAGTGGGCAGAACAACCTGAACTCTAACTTTTTGCATTTTAATACTGTCATCCAATTGAGAATAAGTGTGACTGAGCTATAAACTGGGAGTTAGCAACCTTTAAAAAAAGAGACACTTTCCTTGGCCTGTATAAACCCAAACTTCAGTGAGGATAAAAAAACTAAAGAACTAGGCATGTACTCTTTTCAAAGTCAAAGTGATTAACTTTAGTTTGCAAGTGGCACATGATCACACACCTGAACTTGCCATGTAGAGAAAAACAGCATCTTAAAGCCCACTAGTTGAGTAACTGCAGTTTACAGATCTGTACTGACAGACCTGGTCTTTACACTGAAGACTAGTATGAACTGCAGTGGTTGTAACACCAGATGTTGAAGAACTGCTTTAAGAAGTACATTCAAAGTTAATTCATTTTTTTATTAAGTAACTTTTCATACGCATTTTTCCTTTGATATTTTGTTCTTCCAAAGGCAATGAAGGGCAAGTTCTTTTCTTTATGTGCTGAAACTAGGCTAAGTCTAGAGATGTCAAAAATAATATTTGTCAGTGAAGAATGCTAACTGATGCTGATTATGATAATTCATCTGATTCATAAAAAGATTAAGCCTTTTGTTTTAAGTAAAAGCATCATCTGCTACTATTCTTTCTGAAGGTCAGCATTTTGGTGCTTTTAAACACATTATTTCTTCAGTGTGCTTCTTTGGCACTTACTGTGCTGCTTATTTCTTGACCTTCAGCAAGGTAATTTTCTCCCAAGTGTTTTTATGTTTTGGAAAAAGTATAATAGAGCTTTTGTCTTCCAGCCTAATTAATAATAGCAAGCAGCAGTACTTTCAACAAAGTTTTGCCTCAGCTTTCACTTATGGTCAATCTCATCCAGAGATTCTGTCTTTTTTAAAAATAAAACCCACTAGTTTAAAATTGATCATACAAAAGAAATATGCAAAACGTCATGGAACCTTCTACAACAGTGTATTCGAAGGCCCAGCCTAAAATTACATATGGTGCTTCCCACAGAAAGAAAAGAGCATCGCAAATGGACTTACCACTTTCTGCTTTAGGCAGCAAAAAACCCCAACAACAAGCCCCCTTTGGCATTATATATTGCAGATGTATGTGCATACATGACACATAATAAAAAAGGTTATTGAATGTTGTACAGAAACACCAAGTGTCAGAATGTCTTCCACTCATTCAGTAGACTACTGGAAGATGTTAACAGTATGATGCGCCTGGCATAGGAATTTATAAAGAGTAAATCAAGAAAAGATACATTCAATTACAGTGTCATGCCTTAAACAATTTTACTGAAAGTTTATTACAATGCTGAACAGTTCAATGTAATTTTGACTGTATCTGAAAATTAACATTTTTTTTAAAACATGCAAATACTTATCTCTCTTCTTTTTTTTTTTTCCCCCAGCTTGTTTATACAGAAATTGTTACCATGAGTCATGCTGCCTGTGTCTGGAAGGCAGTGTGGAATAATTTATAAAAATATAACAGTTCTTTCCACATTATCACCATCTAATATTAACCCTAAATTAAGGGGGAAAAAATATGAATTCTTCTTATTCTTTCTGTTAAAAAAACCCTTAAAAGAGAAATTTCATAGTACATTCCCTTTGAAAAAACTGTACTTTATTTTTAATTGCCTGCACTTTGCATAATTCTAATACAAATAAACATAAAGCAAATAATTTTAATTTGTAGGTATGAATATAATTGCTATATCAATGTGATATAATGGCTTAAGTTTATCATAATGCAAGTTTCTTTTCCCTATGACGAAGTTTATATTTCAGTGGAAAGTGTGAACATTAACTGAAATTTTTTGACAACTTGGTACCTCATTTTCCTATTTAGTTCATGAAGAGATATTTTGGGACAGACTTTGTCTCCCTTGGTGCACAAACAATGCTGTATATTAGTAGCTGGGATAACTATGAGTTATTCCAGGGTCTGACATGCAGCTGGAGAGCCTGAATAATAAAAGTAAAAACAAATTACACTGAGCTCAGAAGGAGAATCACTCTGAAGATAAGAAACTGAGAAAAATACATAATGAAAGCTTGTAGGTAAAAAGAAAAGTGAAGAAAATAGTGCTAATGCCACAGTAAGAATCCTTCAGCTCCCATATTCTGATGTTAGAAATACATCCACAAAGAAGAAAGAAAGAGAGGGAGAGAAAATTCTTGAACAACAAACATAAGAAAAACACAGAACTTCTTAGTTGATCTAAACCAGCTAGACTACAGTTTTAAGTAATTTTTAATTTAGGAACATTCTGAAACTTGAGTGGCATATTATTTTTCTCTGTTATTCAAATATTTGTGCATTTGGTAAAATTATAAATTAATGTTGACTGCATCTTAGCTTTCTTGCAATCCATAATAATACAGTCTTTCCACAGATTGTTATGAACAGGGTTATTTATTACTTCAATATTTTCTGCACATTCCTATTTTTCTCTTAAAATATTTTTCTTATTCCTGATTATTATTCATATATCATTATTATTATTATTATTTCATATCTGAGTAGGGTATACCCTATGGTTTTGTATAATATGCTGGCTGACATTTTTGGGTTTTGACAACGTATTAAAAAAAAATCCATCCACCTGCAGTTTTTTAGTTAACCTAAACAGGATAAAGCAGGGGTAAACTACAATCTGTAACACATTTCTTCTTATGTAAAAGGTGATTATAGAAGCAATGGAGGAAGAGCTCAGAAATGCATGGTGAAAGGACAAGAGGCAATGGTCACCACCAACAAGGGAAGCTCTGAGTGGACATGAGGAAAACCCCTGTACAATATAAGTAGTGAAGCCTGGGAACAGATGGTTCAGAGATGCTGTGAAACATCAGTTCTTGGAGAATTAAAAGAGTTGACTGGATAGGAACCTGAACAACCCAATGTAACTTTTAAATTGGCCTTGTTTGGAGATAGTGACTGAATTTGACAACCTCCAAAGGTTCCTTCCAACCCTTTGCTCACACATCAAGTTCACACAGTAATCATTCTCCCGTTGAGTACTGCCACTTTTTATTTTTGTTCTCACTCATCTTGAATTTATGATCTGGGATGTCTGGGTAAACACACACTCCAAAAAATGGGTTAAAGCAATTGGCTACAGACATTGTCGGGTTCTCGAGATGTCTAGTGGTTTTGAAAATGTGTATTAAATTTCAGAAATAGTAAGGGGAGTCTAGCATCTGACCAGATTGTACATTCTGTCCAGAAAACAATTCTATTAAGCATAGTTGTTGGTCATGAGGCAGATGGACAAAACCCTAAGAAATTTGGGGTTTATCTCAGCAAATCACTGTATTGAAAAAAATAAGCAGATCACTGTATGAGTACTTCTCTGTAGCCCCGTTGTAATTTTAATAATGACAATATATACAAACAGTGCCCTCTTTTTAAACTTGCAATCTGTACCTGTGAAGCATTCACCAAAAGTTATCCTGCGAAATCATCATTTTGGCTGTAATACAGCTTTTTACTGTCAAACCAATTATGTGTGTATTTATTTTAAAGAGAAATAGGATAGCCTTTCAGATGAAATGCATTAGGTCTTCTTACGGCATCCATACCATTAATTTGAAATCATAGTGTTTTGGACACAGGATTGAGAAAACTGCTACTGAAAAGGATAGCTTCACTATCATTGCCACACTGCTTTGGAAGGATAAAAAGTACTAAAAAAAAAAGGGGGGGAGGGAAATAGCTGTTTGCAGTTGTCCTTGCTGAAAGCTGCGTGTGCCATAAAGTCAGCATATACACCAGTAACTTAACCAGGGTTCATGCTCTGTAACATAGCCATCCCTTCTTCTCAATCACCAGCACACTCTCTGGTATAAATGCACTTGAGTCAATTATTAGGACTTTTAAGAGAACCCAGAGCAAGGCTTGGGAGTCACCCTGGTCCAAGGTCCATTTCCAGTAGGCAGTTTAGTTGTACCTGCTCTGTTTTTCTGGCTAAGATCAACTTCACAGATTGGAGCTGTGCTTTACCAGCCAGAGAATGGTCCCTTGCCCATTTCATTTACTAGCACACACATAGCCAGGGAAACTGAAGTACTTAAAAAAAGAAAAAAGGTATTCTTAAACCACTTTCCTCAACACAGTTAGCAATGATTAAGAAAGATTTTATGAGAAAATATTTCTTGACGTCTACATAAATTACGTATTTGATTATTTATTTTCTTGAAATGGATCTTAATATTTGCTGGAATTATTTGCCAGATCAAAAAATGTGAGATTTTTGGTTTGCATTCTGTAATGACTAAGAAAATGCTAACAGATACAAAACTACTATTGTTGTTACTTTAAGATTCAAATCAAGCAAACAATCAAAATGCCCCCAAAATACAATTATTTCCTAGGTTAGAGATTAACTGCTGTAACTTCATTTAGGAGTCTGAGGATACTGCTATTATGTTGGTTCCATGGGGACCATGAGGGAAAGGTTAGGGGTGCAGAAGAAATTCACAATTTGCTGTCCAGGCTGAGATAAATAGTTAACAGCTTCAAAATTTCGAAACTCACTTAATGAACCAAACATTTAAAACAAAGAATACATGAGAAGTTTGAGAGGAATATTTACAGCCTAGGAGATCAGGTATTCTAGTACAGGTTAGCAATGGCATTTATAGATTAGAAACCTGTTAAATGAAATTTCTCAGAATTCCTCATTGATTTTGCAGAGTGCACCGTCAATAAATCAGACCTGTTTTATAGTACATAATACACAATTTATTGGCATCTGGTTTCAGCCTTTCCCCCCTCCCCCCCCCCCAAACTACCATCACCTTTCAAATCCCAGAATCAGATAATTCATACTTTGGCATCTAAGAAGTTGCAACACAGAGAAGAAGGTCTGAGGAACTTGAATGTTAAGAATTGCCTTACACCACATAAGAGGTCCCTGTAAATTGATAGTCTGTAGCTGACAGCAGCCATTATCAGATAAGCCTTTAGAGGAGTGTCTCCTACTTCCTGCAAAGAAAAATACCAATGCACTTACATACTGTAGACAACATCATACTATGCTTTTCCTGTCAACCTCAGTTTTAAGTTTCACATCTCCAGCAGCCACAAGCAACAGTCTGCGATTTTATACTCTTCTCTAAAGCAACAACCCTTCTCTTAACACTGTAGAAAATAATATAAAACTCTATTAGCCCTTTTCTTGACCCTGTGTCTCTTGACTTCACTTTTACCAGTAAGACTTCAATCTTGGTTTAAAAAATAGCATTTTGGAGAAATGGTCATTTGATTAAAAAAAGATTGAGGAAGAGTGCTACAGACAACCTTAACAACACAGGCTACTGTCTGCATAGCCTGGGTTTTAGCAGTTAACAGTGGAAGGCAAGAGGTAATGCGATTAGAGGAAGAGCAGCCACAGAGGACATAGCTAAAAGGGTGGAAACAATTACAGAAAATAAAAAGCCATCCAAAAAATTTATGGAAGTGGCAGAAATATAAAGGATAAAGGGACTGAAAAAAAAGCAAAACATCACAGAACTTCTAGCAGTTTTTTAAAGATTTTTTTCAAATGGAGGTAATTGTTAGAAAGCAAAGATAGATTTTTAGATTAATTGAAAAAGTGCTTTATACGTATTCCAAATATTTTGTCTACACTTCGTTCTTTCATTTAACTGTAGGATGGCATTTCAGTCACATTTTGCTCAGAACTCATCCTACTTTCTACTGTTGCTTAATTTCTGCTAACACATTGCAACATAGCTACTGAAAGATGAGAAAAAAATTGTCAAAATCCACAGCTGCTGCAATAATAAAATGGGGTTTATATTTTTTGTAAACAATTTCTTGACTTAAGCCTGAAGAATGATATTTTGTATTTAATTATAACATTATTTCAAAGTTCTTACTATAATTAATATTTTTTACTATATGAAAACTACTAGGATATTAAATAAGTGTATTTTTTTCTTTCCTTTACAAGTATATGAGCATAGGCCTCACATGAAACAGCTGGACAAAAGAATTGAGTTCACCACTTAGTTACGCTATTGTGCAATAGCATTTTAAACTAGAAATAGGCCACAGACCATCCATCCTGCAATTTGCTACTCATTGCAGGTCTCAAATCTCCTCCAAATATTTTCAAACTATTTCTAGATTTGCAGGGTAAAATAATTCAAAGGAACACAACAGCCGTCTTAGACAAGGTAAGCAATAACAAACCTTGGCAAGGACAAAAGATGAACCCAGTCCAGAAAAATGAAAGGGCATATCATACTACACACCAGCAAGACAAAAATTAATTAGAGGCCAAGCATAACACATGCCAGCACCACTAAGTGTAGTGCAAAATACAGTTACATTTGAAACAACTTTCAATATGATCTAAGTAGCAAAAGCAATCTAGTCAAAGTAATACAGGGTCTATCCTGAATTACTGTGCTCTGGTCAGAAGTGAGACCCCTTCCAAAACTTGAGTTAGTCAAAATTACCTCAGACAGCACTACACTGGAGCTGGCACCACCAACAGTTCTGGAGTTCCTTCCTTCACAAGTAACACATAAACTATACATAAATGTATAATAAAATGTATTCAAAAAAATGAAAATTAAAAACTACAAAAGCTACAGTCTTATGACTGGTTGCATTCAACTAAAAAGACGTTACCTGAAGAATCAACCTTCCATTTAATAATGAGTCTGCTAGAATTTACCCATACTCCAGATGATAGAAATCAAAGAATCACAGAATCGTTCGGGTGTGACAGGACCCTGGAGGTCACCTGGTCCAACCTCCCAGATCAAGCAGTGTCACCTAGAGACAGCTTCCAAAGATCATGCCCAGGTGGCTTTTGACTATCTCCAGGGACAGAGACACCACAACCTCTCTCAGCAAGCTGTGCTTGTGCTCAGTCACAGTGAAAAAGTGTTTCCTGATGTTCAGATGGCACCTCCTGTGTTTCAGTTTGTGCCCATTGCCTCTGGGCCTGTCACTGGGCACCAATGAAAAGAGCTTGACTCTGTCCTATTTGCTCCCTCCCTTCAGGTATTTCTATACATTGGTAAAACTCCTCCTGAGCCTTCTCTTCTCCAGGCTGAACAGTTCCAGCTCTCTCAGCTTTTACCACAGGAGAGGTGCTCCAGTCCCTTAGTCATCTTTGTGGCTCCTCAGTTCACTAGGTGCTCCATCCCTAACTCTAGAGCAAATGTGTTCTCTGGAGGCAGTACAGCTGTGGGGTACTGCAGAGAGGCAACAAGATGGATGTTTCTTGGGCAAGAGAAGGGATTTTTCTGTACATATTGAATAGTCAGAATACCTTTAAGTCTCTTCTCCACTCCCACCTTCTACCCTCAAACATACAGAGAACCTTCATATACATGTATGTGTTTTCACACACACATGCATATACACACATTCATATGTATGCACACTTATCTCTGTCTCACTCCCAACCCCATTACTGTCACAGACAATGCAATGTCACATAAGCAGTAATGCTATTAATGGAGGAATAAATGAACATTTGATTATGGAAAGCAATTATTCTTAAGTGCTGTACCTGGCATCTAAAAACTTTAACTTTGCAGGCATTACGAATGTACATTAGCCTGTTTGAGCTGCAGTAGTTGCTCATGTAGTCAGCACTATAGAACCACAGAATCACAGAATGGTTTGGGTTGGAAGGGACCTTAAAGACCATCTAGTTCCACCCCCCCTGCCATGGGCAGGGACACCTCCCACTAGACCAGGTTGCTCAAAGCCTCATCCAGCCTGGCCTTGAACACTTCCAGGGATGGGGCATCCACAGCTTCTCTGGGCATAGATAGTTTGTAAACATGATGAAGCTGTACTCTGAGTAGGTTCATACTCAACCTACTTCCAAATATCAGCTAATCCTTATGACATCTATGAATGGCACATATTACCACCATTCTTCTGAGATATACTTGGAACTCTGTAATACAAGTTATACTAAAAGATTCCAAAAGTAAACAACTTTGCTACATGTTACCACCATTCAGTTCAAGTCAGTTGTGGGATTTTCTAACTGGGGCATGATCAGCTTGGGAATGAAAATACCCTTATGTAGAATGGAAATATGGTTGTGCAGTAGAAACAGTTACTCCTAAGAACAAAAGATTTAAGTTCTCCATAAGAAGAGCTGAAGACAGCAAGTAGCAAATGCTTTCAAAAGCTCATGAAAAGAGATGACAAAACAATTACAATTTATCTGGTCTTCTTCACTTTTCTGAGCTTCCTTATTCTCGCTGAGCAATTTGAATTAAAACTAGATTTAATGGCTACCTTTTCTAGACAAGCAAGTGTGCCAAACTGTGACTATGGAGATAGTAGGCTTTAGATCACAGGGGCTTTCAAACAAAAACGGAGAAAGTGTTTCTAAGCACCTAAAACTAGTTTGAGGCAGCTGTATCTCAGTACAGAGCTGTGGAGCCTGGAAACAACTGCTCACTTTCCTATCAAAGAAACCAAGAAAACATCTGATCTGTACACCTCTCAAACACAGAAGTGGGAACACAAAGTCTGCTGCAAATAGCAAAGGAACATAGGGAGGATTCATGCTTAGATATAAGAAATACAAAGGTTGTTTATTTGACAGGAAAATCTTTCATGTGAGGATTACACCTAAATCTGTACCTGTATAGCAACTTATTCCAATAAGGCCCCATGAAGATTAGGTCTCTGTGCACTACAGCAATACAGATAAATAACTTTTATAGGAAACACTGTATTGAAATTACTGAAGTTAATGAACAGGTGTTAAAACACATTTTACAAAATGAAGTGTATGTAAATTAATAATATGCCAAAGACCTTGGGACATTCTACAACTATTTTCTATGTAAAACTGGTAGTAAGCAATCCTAAAGTGGGCATTTATTGGTGGCCCTGGAATATGGTCAGGATATCTGTGTGCACACCCCCGAAACTCATGGGGCCTGAGAAAAATGATACAAGCTAATAAAGGATTAAAAAACCACAGAGGTGTCTTGAAGTACCTCAACTATCTATTGTCTTCTGTGTGCTGCGAGCCATCCAGCTGCAGCTGAGGAGCTGAGACAACACCAGTTAAGCCCTTCCTTAATACACAGAAATGGAGATCCTTCCCACTCCTTTCTTGAATGTTCTGCCTTCAACCCTTACGGAAAACCTAGCAAACAGGTAGGGCTTTGCAGCATATCCTGAAGGTCAGCAGTAAGGAGAAAAAAAAGAGTAAAACTTGGCATAAAAACAGCTAAATAAAGGACTGACATCTTGCCACTATTATCTATTTCCACAAGAGGTAAATGAGGTCATGCCTAACTGCATTTATATCAAGCTAAGCAGCCTAAAAGAACAGCACAAAAAACCCTTTAGGCTTGCCAAGGTCCTAAATGGTCATTATCTTACATAGGACAAATTAAGGGACATTTATTGAGGGACTAGGAGAATCTTTAATTAAGGTGAAGAATAAATCCTATCTTGCAGTCCTTATACTTGTTTGGTTCCAAATTGGACCATAAGTAAAATGGGTAGATTAAAAGAAGAAAAGAAACAGATTCTTCTATAGGAACCTGTATTCCTCTGAAGCTTAGACATAAAACCACAGAAACCCTCCAAAATAACTATATTGATTTCTTAAACCAAACAAATGGAAACCAAGAATCTCTTCTATTTAATGTTATCCCAATTAATTCTGCAAGCAGTATTCTTGTGCTCCTGTGGAGTTAATTACAAATCTGTTTAGTATAATTAGGTATTAATATCCTCAGCAATATTTTTTAATAACTCTTAAGTTAACAGTATCACTGCTTGATAGAGGTGTTTATCAGTGTAGGCCAGATCCTGCCATCCTGCAAGAATCATCTGATTGCTTGCTGAAGAAACATTAGACAGTGTTGTAGAATCTGGCCTTAACATTTAAAATTTTAAAGACAGAACAAGATTCATGCACATTAGCTTTTGAAGCTATCTGAAGAATTCAAGGTGCACATTATTCACATACAATCATTCCAATCTCGTTTCCAAAATTCAGAGCACAGTATGAATTTCCACCTCAGCATTTTAAAAACACACTGCAAAACACAAACTGCAGGATGATGTTTTCTAAAGAAAGATTACTAACCAGTAACTAGAGTCGTTTGGGATGTGTAACTGACAGGCAGATTTGTCCCAGACCTTACGGCCTTCTCTGGAGGTGCATAGCCACATAAGGCAAAGCATGGCCCCCACCGCTTCAGTTTCCTCTCAAATGCAGAATTTCTCTCAAATGTAAGAGAGAAATTCTGAGCAGTACTCTGAAAGGTGGGAGGGAGATTATGCAAAATGAATCAACATATGAACAACACATCTTGTAGTGTTACAGGTGAACACAATGTCCTTTCTGTCTTTTGGCCACCACCATCCCACAGCTCTGTTCAGACTCTCTGAAATTCCCAGCAACACTTCCCATACATTCAGTAATTACGGAGTTTCTGATTCTTCATGTAAGTCACAACTACAGAATCAATTTAACAAGTGCTGCATCAGCTCTCTATGCCACAGTCAGGCATAATGCAAGGTTAAGATACAGACAGATCTCCAAGTACCTGCTAGACAAACATCAGTCTTTAAAACATTTCTCAGGAAAGCCATAGACCTAGCTTGAAATACAAAAAGATACCTGTCATTTTCTTATTGTATAAGTTTCATTACAGACTTCAGTCCATACTTGGTATATGAATGTTATACAGATATCAAGAATCACTTGATATTGACAGTGTGAACAACAGTCTCAAAGTTTCATGAAAAAATGAGTATGTTGATATCCTGCTTAATGTGGAACTGAAAAAAAAACCCTTCATGTATGATTTTGGATGATTTTTGAAGACTTTCCTAAGGTAACGGTTTTCAGCAAGGTTCAATCATAGGATTGGTACTTCTGTTATCTTTTTTGGCAGCACTACTTACAACCAGAAAGGATGCCTTCAGTGAGAAGAGTAACAAGGACCAAGTTCCAGAAACCCACATAAGGAGATGCTGGAAGCTCTGGGGGCAGATTCAGCATGAAAAGTTGCTACTGGGGTAATAGGTTATAACTCTTTGTGACTTGAGGATTGAAATTATAACTACAGGTTCATGACAAGTGGACATAAGGAACTTAATCAAACTGAAGAAAATGTATATTGCTTTAGTGGAAGCTACCACTAACTTAAGGTTGGTGGGAAAGTGGTTTGTGGAAAGATAAGGCAAAGGACATGGCTTATTTAGCCATGTAGATGTATGACTCTTGCTAAGCCTAATAGGAACTTTTCTGCAAGATAAATATTCTACATATCTACGTCTGTACCATGCTATAGAGCAGATAGTGAAGTAACCTGCAGGTGTGGGAAATTAAGCTGAGTCCCTCGATTCCTCATTGATTGTTAAAGGCTCAGATACAAAAATTCTTTCAGCTACATAAGATCATCAGTGCCGTTTGCTGACATACCATGGCCAGGGCCTTTAGACCCAGAGGTGTCAGTGGAAAATAGACTTCTCTGCTTCACCACAAAGTCAGGAACACATCTGACAGACACTCTCAGCACCGGTTGAGGTTTGAATGGCCACTGGGGTCTGAGAAACTCACTTTTTTTTTTCAAATTCTATTTTTAGGGCCCCACAGCTTTTTCTTATGATTCTATTGTTTGAAGACAGGGTACACTGTACACTGCAGGTAAAAAACCGGGACAAAAAAAAAAACTGCAGTGGTGGATGAGAAAAAGAACAGAAAAACAGGAGGAAAGAATAGAGAAGGACCATTGTTACAAGAATTTTTAGATGGAAAAACAACTCCACCATGAAATATTTTTGGGTCCCCACAAGGACCAATCATGCAGAACTCTGCTTCAACTATGTGGTTGATAGGATTTGTCATGGCATTTTGTGCGCTTGGCTTAACTTGTTCAGGCTGCAGGCTTGAGGAAGTGAGGG
>NW_010228924.1:34453-34914 GCF_000690775.1 Eurypyga helias
CCCTACACGTGAGGTTAAAAAGTAAATTTTTGCATTTGAGTGACAAGGCCAATGAGCAACCTCTTTGTGAATGTGTATGTGGACTTTCACTACAGAACAATAACAAAATTTGTCACAGCTCTGAACTGAAAAACAAAACCAAACAAACAAAACCCAAACAAAAAAACAAACCTCTGAGATGAAGCATGGTAAAATACCAATATCTTAAATCTTCATTCCAAATTGTACAGAAAGTTGCCAGATTCCTTCACAGACTGTAAATAGTGTTCTCCGTGATCCAATACAACCATAAAAATCTTTATGTAATTTACAAAGCATGAAAGAATTGAGTCATACACTAAGGCAAGCACAAATTTTAATTATTTCAGGAAGACAGAGATACCATTGATCTGAAACCCAACAAGGGGGCAAAGAATCATAAGCCCTTATCATTTTTATTCCCTTAGCTGCTATAATAGAAA
>NW_010228924.1:34933-56386 GCF_000690775.1 Eurypyga helias
TGGACACAGAAACTCTAAGTACAGCAGTTAAGATGACTTACTGTTTGGAGAAGCATTCATAAGAATGTAAGCAATCAATATTATCATAATGGAAAAACACTGTACATACACAAATAAGGCATGCAATATGTAAGACAATAAAATATTTGAGTATTCATAAGTAAGTGTAACTCCAAGGAAAGGCTCAAATGAGCAATTAAAAAAAAAAAAACCCACAGCTTTTTAGTTTTATCTTAATCTCCTTCGACAAAACCACTCAGAATAACAGAATTTAAATGGAACAGAAATCTCCTACAGTCATTTAGACTTACCTCTTAGACAAGACATTTCTAGTTCATGAATCTTGTATAGGAGGGAAATGCTCTACTACATAAGTAAATACTATCAAGCCCAACATCTTGCGGCATCATTTTAGAAATAAATGGTATTACAGGTAAAGACACCAAGTGATGAATTTCCTACTCTGTTCAATAAACTATTACAATGATTAATTACTCTTACTTAAGAAGGTGTGATTTATTACTAATTTCACTTCACCTAAGTTTCTATCATCAGACACTAGACCTCATGCTTCTTTCATGCAGCTCTACCACGACAAAAATTTCTGCTCTTCTGTAATTTTTCAAAGCATTTTTTCATTTGCTATACATTCTACAAAATATATTTGTAGTAGCTTTTCAAAGTAAAAATACCCACCATCAGCTTCTTTCCCACAATGCAGTTTAAATACTTTACACTTCACATGGCCTATCATTACTGTGTATTCCTGAAAATCTTTTGCTTCACCACCAGCTTATCTCTAAATTAAGTGATGTGGCCCCTTTGTATGCAAGGCAGTATATGAAGCATACAGGGAAACACAAAAGGAAGTGGAAATTGAGAATTCTATTTTCTTTTTTCTTTTCTATTATATTTCAAGAAGCCAGAGAAAAATTTCTGCAAGGCCTAGCAAAAATATTTACCATGTATATTAGTAAAAAACTGTACAGATTTTTCTTCACTCTATTTACAATGATGTATGTTTGCTACTGTCTGTGGAATCTCTTCTGATTTGCATCAGAAAAGGACCTACAATACACTCAGTATTTCTATATTTTTACAGATTTGTACATTATTTATTCTGTTACATTTCATATCATTAAGTGTGGACTCAAAGTACTGTCTGAGACCTTACCTTGAAGGTATTTTATGGTATAAAAGTTTAAGCAGGAAATTTGCTCAAGGCATTTTTTTCTGCCACTAAGTTCAATATAAATATTAATATCGTACTAGCTTTATTTTTAGAATTTAATTTTTAGCTCAGTTTTATCACTACCTTGCAGATAGGCAGTTTAAACTGCACTATTTTAGCCTAGTAAAATCCCCTGTGCTGTTTATCATAATGTAGTTTATTATGTTTTTCTCATAAATTCAGATTTTTTTCCAGAGGTTTATATACTGCATTTTTTTTTACTTCAGTCCTTTTATAGCTTAGCTACAGCTATACTGACAGTCTCAAAAGTTTATAAAATTAAATTTAACCTGTTGCTACTTTAAAACAGATACTCCTATCACCAGAAATAAATTCAAAGTAAGAACTTTTAACCCTTGTAGCTTTTTAAATAGAAAGTCATAAAGTTAAGCATCATTTTAAAGTGAAGGGTGGAGCATTTTCATACTCAATTTTTTTTTCATTACTATTTTTCAGCCAAGATTTCAATTGTGTCTTTATCAAGGAAGGAACAGAAATATTGTCCGGTTTGTTAAATGCTTTGGGTTTATGCAGTGGGAGGGACATCTAAACTGTAAACTGTGGATTCAGAAGATTTTATAATACAATTCCACTTTAACATATAGAACTGTGTGTGATTTTATTTCAGTGTATTCTTCCTGCTCATAGAAATACCAGTATTTTCAGAGACAGTTGCCTATGACTATCCAAAACACAGTAAGGAGGATGCTGGAGTCCAACTAACTTTGATGCCAGGGACAATGTCCCAGAATTGAAACCTGAGAGTCTCAAGTTGGACATTAGAAGGGGAAAAAACCCCACTACCAAATCTGTGGAACAGACAGCCCAGAAAAGCTGTGAAACCTTCATCTTTGCTTGTTTCCAAGACTCAGGTTTCCAAGCCATAACTGATCTGACCTAGTGCAGGGATGTTGCTGATTTGAATCAGAGGGTCCATTACGTGATCTTTAGAGGTCAGTTCCAACCATCTTTTCTATGACACAGTGATTCCACAGCTCTGTGTTGCCCAAGTATACTTTGAATGTACTGTGTACGGTAGCTCACCAGACATAACTATATGCCGTATTCTCCACTCCCTAAGTACAAGACATGTGAACTTGGAAATGGACCTAGAAATGAGAAAGAGGACAGAATAAGAGACTCTGTCAAGATGTCAGCAGTAATTAGAATTATCTGAATAATCTGGTAACAGAATCTGAAACAACTGACTTTTCTGAGCACAATAAGAGGAGGATAGCATAGTAGTGCTCAAGGACGTCAAAAATTCTTCCCAAAAAGGAGGAAATAGTTTTCTTATGTCTATATCTAATAGAAGAAGGAATAGATATTACAATAAGTCAGGATTCAAGCTAAAAACTAGCAAAAACTTGCTGATCAAAAGGGTAGTGAAGCACTGGAATATACTGCCCATGGATACTTAAACAGGGTTGGGGTGGTGATGGTGGTGTCATTAAGGACAGGTTCAAAAGGCACCTGTCAAGCATGAGTCACAGCAGATTCTAGCCTGGAGTAGAGAAGTAGACTAGATGACTTTTCAGGGTCTCTGCCAGCCCTAATATTATTAATATATTAAGCTGATTTGTTTATTGTTTTGTTTGGGGGGATTTTTTTCTTCCTCAGGGACAAAACCCCAAAGAATTCAAGGGGTTTTTCTCCAAAGTTTTATTTTTAAACTTTGCTGGTGGGCTGGAATTGTCAACTGAATTTTTCAGCCGCAACTAAAAATAACTTCCCAGATCCAAATACCTATGCACGTTAGAAATTCAAGAGTTACTTAGGTAGAGGAAATAAAAATGTAATTATTTTAAAATTATTTTTAGAATGTAGGAACTTCATATCTAACTAAGACTGTTTCCTGTTCGCAACAGTAGAGAGAACAGACATTATCCCAGCAACCCTTCAGTGATTCCTTCCTCCATTCTTCTCTTCTCCCAGAAAGACTTACAGTGCTTTTGCAACAGACTTTCCATCATCTCAACAACTTGAAGGGCAATTTCCAATACACTTGGTGATATATGTTGCAAGATGACAATACATGAATGTTGACAGAGGAGGAAAATGTAATGGAAGAAAAGTTGTGTTACCAAAAAAACCCCTGTCAAATGGCAAAAGTCTTGAAAATAATGTCTGGAAGGAAGTGAAATCTCCCATGACATACAGTAACCATGGCCAGACAAAATGCCCATATTCAAATGCTTCAGGCGCACTACTATAAAGGTACTGAACTTTTCACTAAATAATTTATGCTAAAATATGTATTTTCTGACATTAGATTTCACTGCTTGGAAGAATTGACCTGATTTACATAATATTGTTATGCTGATGATCTGACTTTAAAAAAGACCTAGCTTAATAATACGTTTTTGACACAACTTCCCATTGCATATGTCAAATTAAGTTGCATCCTAGAGTATTCTTCATAAATCACTAACTATGGACGTAAGTATTAAAGGATGTAAACCCAGACAAATTACAGAATTATCACTGTCATTTGAGATAATAAATATTTATATAAATACAAAGTTCTTTTTTCCAAATTAATTTTTCAACATTTAAATGTAGGGAATCAGGAGAACAGATTAGATTTTACTCCAAGATTTGCAGAAGCTCAGTAACAATTACTGTTTGACAAAATAAGGGATGAGAGAGTGTGGAAAAACTCTCCACTCATTTGATCGAAACCACTTTACAATTTAGCAGTCAGTCATTGCAGCATTTTACTTAAAACAATTTTTAAAATAAGTGTTCCAGTCTAGTTTTCATCAGGTGAAACAAACAATGCTTAATGTTTGGCACTTATTTGGTAGATCCAATTTATAAACATTAAATTAATGTAGCAAACATTTTCCAAAATTATTCCTGGTTGAGAAACTGAAGATGGGAAACTGAGCAGTAGTTCAGTTCTATATCTAAAGTAACAATGTGAACCAGTGTTGAAGGCAGAAACAGAAACAGAGTTTCCCAGTTATTAATCAAGTACATTAAGACAACATGCACTAATACAGCCGTCCAGGAAAATGAACAATCCATATATTATTAAAATACGCTTTAAAAGTATACATAAAATGAAAATAGAGGTTATCAGGTATCATAAAAGGAAGAGCTTCATCTGACTCATTAATATAGGGTATGTGGGCATTGGATTGACAACAGACAAGCTAGCAACACATGAAGTAGATTATGCTTCTACTCTGCTTGGTATCTAATGACAAGTTGATAGATGATAGGATCTGTCTGTTCTCTGGTTCACAATTTAATTATGCTTTTGATACATTTAGAATAGCTGAAAACCTGAGAAAGAAATCTAAGGGATACAAAACGTTAACATTTAGCCATTATCATACAAATCTTAAAAAACAAACAAAACACCCAGATCAACTTCAGATTTTAAAGTTGTATATACCTTGATAAGCCCAGTATATTTATGCACTATTTGGGAAAATTAAAAAAAAAAAAAAAGAAAAGAAAAAAAAGAAAGAGGTATTGAGAAGAAAAATTGGAATAAAACCACAACAGTATGAAAAGCTTGGAAGTCTGTCAATATTCTGAAGTGCCTTTCTCTGTTGATCTACAAAGAGAGCATCTAACATCTTCTCCCAGTTGGCTGTGTATTTTGTCTGGACTGAAAAGGTCTGATTGCCGTGGTGTCAAAGTGTACAACTTTTTCGAGTATAAAAGTAAGAAATCAGTTCTGTTGAATGAAATCTTTGTCAGTATAGATAAAAGGTCAGTGCAATTTCATCTACAATACAGGATAAGGTTGACCCTTGGAAGAAATGCTTTGTTGCTTTATGGGCTGCAAAACACAGTCTTTTGACACATTAATTCTTTTCTCAGCCTTTTATCTGAAAAGACATTGGTGGATGTTATAAAAATAAGGCATTATTATGATGCAATGTTATATATCCCTTCTCTCAGGAAAGTTCAGTACCACCACTTATATTTTTATTGACTGGTTAACTTTCAGTTGGATGCTCTCCCTTTGATAAACATCACTATTCCACACACACACATTAAAATAAAATTGTGAGCCATAAAAAGGTAGGACAGTAGTTTGAAATAAGAGTTCCTATTTCAAATGGTTGTAACAATCTGTGGAATGAAATTAACAAGCAAAGTAAAGTTTTCAGGAAAATTTGAACATAAATTGCCCTAAGGCACCTAAAAGCCCAAGGTCCATGCATAAAGTTCTCCAATGAAACAATTATGGCTTTCCCCTGTATCAAAAGCAACACATGCAATGGAGACTGCAGTCACTTTTCTAAGCAAGGTTGCTGTCAAGTTGCCTACATACAGAAAATATGACTAGTTCTAGGCAGCTATGTCTGAAAACACTTGCCTAAAGTGGTCTCATAAATAATAGGTGACTAAGGTAGACTATATGAGATCTGTAAGTACTCCTTCCTCTTCCAGACTGGATTAATATTTTTCAAGCACATAGCTGAAGGTGAGGGGATATAGACATAATACACGTGTACCTTTATATACACAGAGAGATTACAATTGTATTTCAAATATTTCAGTATTCGTGCCTATGAAGCACAGAATTTCAAATGACTAAATAAAATATAGAAAATTCTTAAATGAAAACAAATTGTAACAACTTAATTTGTGCATGAGACGCAAGAAAGCTAATCAAAGCTTTTCAACACGGTCCCCTTCTAAATCAGTCCTTACATTACCCGATTGCAGTACCTAAAGCTGTAATTTAATGCCAGTCAAGGAAAAGTTTATAAATTATGTTATCTACAGGTGAATTATTTTTAAAAGTACGGGACTTAATGTTTGTAAAGGTTTTATTGGTTTGGAGGGCATTTTGTAATTAAAGAAAAGGGAGGTTACACTAACCCGTACCTTAGCATTAAAGAGTGTACACTAACCAGAACTGTTAATGAGGAATTAGGGACGCAGCTCCTATTACTGTTAATGGAATTTTCATGCTCCATTCTCTATGCACCAAGTAAAAGACATAACCCTCAAGATATTGTTTAAAGAAGGTGCTGACAAATCCCACACTGGAGAACAAGATATAATTTTTGAGAGGATATGTCTGTTCTATAAACATCAGCAGCTTATCTCATGTATTATTACTTGAATGAACTTTAATGAAGCTGTGTTTATTTCACTCTTTTGAAAGTCCTTGTGTAGTTCTTGGGTCATCTCAGCTTGTAATTTACCATCTGGAAAGCACTGCTGCAATTAAAAGGCCTTTGTGGACATTTTTACAGATTACTTTTAATGTATGAATACAAAGGAGAGATATTTGGAAGGCTGAGAAAACACACTGCTTTGTTTAGGTACCTGAACGCCTTGTGGAGAACTCTCCTCCTCCTTGTACAAATGCTCCTCAAAAGACAAGATGCTAGACAACAGTTACCCTCTTAAATTCACTGAGGTAGCATCTAATCTGACCTATGGATACAACCTGTAGTGTGCCTCTTGTCACTCATCTGTCCACTGTAAAGATTAAGGTCCTACTAATATCACACTGCAAGTCCAGACGAGCTGGCACGTGCTCTCAAGGTTTCTACCTATCCTCATTAAATCTATGTAATGTTCAGGCCCTTCAGCAATCACGTTAGCCGCCTACCGTGACACAGTTCTAACATCTATATGCAGTCTAGTACTACAATATTTAGCTGCATTGGTGTTCAGAAAAATTTATCTTGGCAATTCATCCCAATCATCCTTAAGCTTTGGGTACAGGAGGCAGAAATAATGTTTATTTAATCTGAGAGTTAAGTTCTGGTTTTTTACACATGCAACACTTCTTGGTTTACATTTTCTCCCCAACTATCACACTGTATCACTTACAGTGACACACAGCTGTACTCAGAGTCCAGCCATAAGTCCAGGTCATCATGGATTTTTGCAGTATATATTAATGATAGATATAACAGTTCTACAGCTGTAATTTCTGGTATACTTGTAGTAGGTATTGTCAAAACATTTAATTTTACATGCAAATGTATTTGTCTTTGAAATTTACACTAACCATAGATCTCATTCATCCTAAGTACAGAAAGCTCATAATCTATTTTTCCTGTATTTTGAAGAATATTAAGATACATGTGCAATCATATCTTATTTATTCAGCACCTGAAGATAAACTGTCCAAATTTAGTCAAATCTTTCACTGAAACATTTTCATAGCTGGGAAATGATGTGGCCCAACTCCACAGCTTCTGTGCAATAGACTGCCAAATCATGCATTTAAAGAAGTCAGCATTGCTGAAAAAAAGCAGGCTTAGCATACTACAGCTACCATCTCAGCAAAGAAAGGGGGTTTTGCTGACTTTCTGCAGGATTTTTTCTCCTACAAGCTGCTTAAGTGGGTCACTATATCTGATTAGTTTACTGGCCCCAGGGCAATTTAAAAATTTGACTGAATTTTATCTGTGTATATAGTGCTTTAATCTTATTCCCACATGTTTATGTTAGTTGCAGAGGAAAGCTGAATAATTTCTTTGTGATTAGAAACTATTGGAATTCACGGGGAAATCAATGTACCTCTGAGAGCTCTGGCAATAGGCATAACTTTTACAAATGGGTTATGCGATTTGTAGGAGAGCTCTCACTGCCTCATTGGATCACATTTTTCCAGGTTTTTTTTTCTTCCTTCATTCTTTAAAATTACTCCTGATAATTTAACCGTGTCCATTTAGTCAGCAGTGTCATTACGGCAGCAAGCTAAGTCGTTCTCAAATCAATACAAGCCTTTCTGTACATTTTCATGAGAGTGGGATCAGAGCACAGAAACGAACATGACTAACAAGCCCTCTGGCCAGCTGACACACCACTGTAAATATGTAACTTCACAAAGTTACCTCTGTTTCCTGGAACTACAGTTGCCAGGGACAATTTACTTTTACTTTCCTCCACAGTGTACAAAGGAATAAAAGCAGGATATATTCCTAGCTCCAGACTGGTGATGTTACCAACAAATGCTCTCATGCTCAAAGATAAAACAGGGATCTGCATGAAATGTGCAGTTCTTGTCAGGACAAGTAAAATCTTAACCCAAAGAATGTTAAAGTGACACTAAACAATTTCTAAATTATCGTACACTGGTGTACACATAATTAAAACTGTAGAGATTACCTTACCTAAAAAAACTATAGTATAAAGTTATTGCTGTGCATATACATGAAAAATTGAGTAAGAGCAGACCAAAATTCTCCTGAAACTCTAAGGTACCTGAAAACATATTTGCTTGCTTGGATTAGCACTGAAAGGAGAGTTTTCTATCTTCGGCAATATGCATACATGGATTTTTGTGTGTGAAGAATGTGAGAGTTTCAGAAAGCTAGCAGACTCAGCTATTTACCGAATTAAAGAGTAATACTGCATGAAGAAGAGAGAAGAGCAGGGCAAAAATTAAGCTACAGTACTGTCTGAGAGTATATTATGTCCACGGATCTGAACATTTCTTTAAACCAGTGCAGAGAAATAGTACATTGAGAAAGGAGGAAAACATTCTGTTTTCAACCGTATTATTTTTAAGAACAGAAAGAACAGAAAACATGTATGTTTTTTAAAGCAGTAGCAACAACTATTAACTAAATAATGTGTCGGCTCTTACACGGAAGTTCTACCAGTAAAATGTCACTGCTTAAAGATGTTAGTATATACTGAGCTATTCCACAGATTGTACCAATAAACAGCAAAGACAAGATTTTAGACCAAATAAAGACTAGTGATCAAGATAAAGCAATATAAAGCTGCAGAATTCAAACAGTTCTACTATATTTACTTTAAAACAAACAAACAAAAAAACCCCCCACACATTAAAAACTAGAAGATTAGCAAAGGGAGAGAAAGATGAAAAGCACAGTATCTTTTGCATAGCAACGTTTATTGTTTGTGCTTAGGAAAAAAAAGGAAGCCAATAAGAGAAAGATACAGTGTTCAATGAAATACAGTGGAAAAGATCCCATCAATAGCTACATTACTGCACAACAGTAACCATTTCACTTTGTGCAGAGATATTTTCAAATCGTAAGAGCAACCAACAGAGCTAAGCTAAGCCCTTCTGATAACCTCCATTCAGTCTTGAAAAACTGAGACTGGGATTCAGTTGTGAATAGCATCCTTTCTAAGAAGTATTGAGCAAAATGTCCAAATACATGACATGGTAGGAACACACTTCAGACAGAATGTTAAATTCAAGTTCTGTCTTCTTTGACCCTTCAGGAACTAAATGATAATGTGAAAACCTAAAGGTGTCTGTTACATCTTTAAGGAATTCATACATGCTAGCTTTTATCCCTTTTTCACTATGCTTCAGTATGGTACTGACATTAAATGGCATATAATCACAAGCAGGTGTCAAGGGCTTGCATTAAAAGTAACAAAAATCAATGCTGAAATCTCTAGCATCAGCCAGCAAAAGAAGTAAGTTTATACCAAAATTAGACAGAATTTCTGCCTCAAGACTGCAGGTTCCCACCTCTTCTATTCACTCCATAACAAACCTGGGGGTTTATGCAATAGCACTGATTCTCTTGGGATGGAATTCCTCAGACTAAATTTAGATATCTTTAATGGGTTTTAATCAAGAATATGTCCAGAAGATCCAAATCTAGAAATAATAAAGTTCCACTGACAGACTGAAAGGTCCAGTCATTACAGACGGAATTCCTAATCTCTTAGTTATAGAAGTGTTACACATTCTTTATTTTTGACGAAGCTCCTAAGAATTATATTACAAATCAGCAATTTATGGAGGTACTCCTCATTCTAATCAATGTGTCCAGAAATTATTTTAAAATAAATACTTCTAGAAGTCCTTCAAGAGGCCATTTGGGTTGTATAATGTAGGCTTGGTATGGGCGTTATTCCATGGATGTGATATGTGTCTCTAATTTCTAATTTTTATAGAGGAAATAGGATTTCCTCTATAAATAGAAATCAAATTGTTTCTCATACAATTGAGTAGTTCAATCAGTTCAAGATTCAAGAACATCTGAGGGATTTTTGACTTCTGGAGAATATTCAGGATAATTCATGAATATGCTGTTCGGACATAGGAAACACTTGTGTATATATATGTATGTGCACGAGAATCTTCTGCTTTGAAACAAATCTTTCTCCTTTTTTAGCCTTTGTAATGCAAAGTTAATTTATAATCAGGTGAGCAAGCGGCACGTTATATTGTCATCAATTATTTATCTATATATTGCCATATTTTAAAAGCAAAACTGGATAGAAATCAAGCATTGATGGCATGATGGATAAAGGAGAGGAAAGCAACCAAGGACACTATCTTCAAACAAACATAAGCATTTTAGAGGACTGTGAAGCTGTTTGTAAAGGCACTTAAAATGTGCCACACGAATGTTTCCTACATCAGACAGATGTCCTACCTACAACATTTTCATGTTAAAGGGAATTAATTTTTTCTGCATGTCCACCTGTCTCCACTGCATTTGCTTTATCTCATCAAAAGAAAAACATTATCTTTGTCTGCTCTGACTGTATGGAAAGATTTACAGTGTCTCTTGGTTTTCCTTGAGTGATGTCTTACATATGGTGCAGAAAAGAAGAAATGCAAAAATTCCCAGGCAACAGACAGGCAGACAAAAGACTTTTAGGTAGCAGCTGCTGTTCTCCGCCTGGTGCTGCACTCCTGACATTTTAACTTTCCCTTTTTGGTAGCGGTGTGGTTTACTCTTCTACCACCGGTTTCTTCCCAGTTGTAATACGGAACTGAGGATCAGAAAAAAAAAACACCCTGTCTCTTGCTGAAATGACCTTTCTCATATAAACTGCACACTTCATAACTGTGGGTGCCACTCTAATTTATTTTATTTTTTTAATTTTAGTTTGGTGAGGACCTGTCTCAGTTATCATTCACACAGATATATGCCTCACCACAAGGCTTGAGCTCATTTTTTGCTTTGTGTAATACATGAATAAGTAGATTTAAAAAAAATAAATCAAGTATTCTTCCTAGAGATGGTCACTTTCCATACTCCACTTAATCAGAATTTACAGCTTGTTATCTCAGCTCTGGCAGATGGCTGGTGAGAGAGACAGTCAACTGATGCACTCAACAATCTTATTTTCCAGCATTACACAGTGAAGCTAGAGGGAGCATTTTTATTTTGCTTTGGTTTTGTTATTTCATACATAATCTATATATGTTTTTAAAATATATTTTATTTTAAGCCTCAGTACCCCTTCCAGCAACTTGTACAGTTTCACTGTAATATGGTGAACTCATTTGTAAGATAAGAAAAATCCACAGGTAAGTAAATAAATGCACCAGATCATTCTTAGAATCACAGTGGTAATTAAAAAGAGAAATGCAGCAAGAAAAATAAATGTCAGATACAATCTAATTGCCTAGGCAACACAGGATTCTGATCAAGTCACCAAATCCCTATCTTCCTCAACATAAAGTGATACAATCATAAGGAGGGTTTACCGCTACATGTGGTAATTTTTCCATATTAAATCTGTTCTTTATAAAATTCTGAATTATAGCTTTAGAAACACATAAGTAGTTATGGAAACAATACAAAACAGTGCAGTGCTATTGTCAAAATTAATGACACTGAGTCACCAAATTAAAGAACTGTTTATGTTTTCCATGTTTTTACTATGCTTCACTGTTTGTCTAGCTATATCAATATAATGACAAACTAAATAAAAATAGAGGGTATAATAAGTAAGTAATACCTTTGCCAGAATACTTTATTTGAACTATTTACACCCCAGAGAGTCCAAAAGTAATATCAATCATTTAAAACTTTTTCCTAAAAAATGCACATATACTAAGAACCAAAGTTCTATTTTGATTAGAATAATAAACTGAAATTTAAACATATCAATATTGCTTATATCACATATTGCTTTCCTAATTTACTTTTCAGTTTAATATTTTTGTGTTGCTAAGAAGAAACTGCCTTACCTCTGTGGAGTGATTATTTATCACTTTGTTCGCAAATCAGAACATGTAACAGAATCAGTGATCAACTACCTGTGGGAATATAGGCTGTTCATACTCAAGCACTTGGACATTTTCACAAGAACTGTTTATATGTACATAAAAATAACTGAGAAAGGAGGGGGGGAAAAAAACCCCAACCTTGAAGCTCTCTCCCATGTTAAGGAGAAACACATAAGGCTGAGAAAACTGAAGATGCATTTTTCAGCTTCCTTTTGTCCTTGCTTATATACAATGATCACCATTTGGATGGTGATCTAAATCTTCCATCTCTCCCTTTCTCCATCTTCTTCCATCTCTCCATTTTTGCAACATCCTACATGTCTGAGGTTTAGTGTTTAGCTAGCTGCAAACAAGAGGGTCCAAGTATTTTTTAACAATAAAAGCACTTGCTGGGAAAGTGGCTAACTGGCAGTGGGAACAATTCAGCTCACTTTTCTGCCTTTCCCTAAGAACAATGCAAAAGTTAGAGAAAAGACAGAGATCTACAGTTGGTAGAGTATACAGGCACTTTCTTTATTATCTGTTCATAGACATCTAATGCTTTGGCAGTCTTCCAAACATGCATATATAACACAGGGAACCACTTTTCTTGTAAAAAAAGAAGTGTTTGCTGGCACAGATTTCAGATTTAGTTGGCTATATTTTAAATCAGCAACTAAAGCTCAGCCCCTGCCCTACCATCACGGATAAAGTGGTCTTTGTTACTGCAGCAGAGCTGAAAGGAAGAATTGAAACTTACCCTCCCCTCCCCCTGGTTTCACTTAGATCAGAACTGCCTAATTAGACTTTTTTTTTCTTTCTTGATATATTCTTTTCTGATTCATGAACATTTTTACTTAAATTATGTTAGTTTTAATTTTGTGTCTGACAAAAAATTTTAAAAATTAATTTTTCGTTCAGATTTGACTGGATTGATGATGTGTTACATTTTTTTGTTTGTTTTTTGTAGGTAGTTCATCAGTAATAACCAAAAGTTATTGCTTATCAGAAGGCAGTTCAGATTGTGAACTTCAACTGTGGTCTCAAGCCCTAGGAAACAAGTTTTCACAAATCATACATAAATCCTTTCCAAGTGGTACTTCTTAGCTTCTTTCAGCTGAGGGGCTGAATGGATATGGAAATGATCAGGCTGAGGCAACACAGACCTGTGCAGACTTCATGCATTTATAAATGTCAGACAGCTAGTGAGCCCAAAAATAAGCTTCCAGCCTGCCATGTAGTTTCCCTGCTATCTTGCTAAACAAAATACAATGCCTGTAGAAACATAAATCACATGGATTATCAGTGATTTTTAATCAGGTTTTCTGTTGCCTTTTGCATGAATTATTCTTAATTCTAATTACTCCCTAATCTAATATAAATAACATGGGTTATCCCTGGAGTCCTCCGAATGATACGCTAATTGTCTCTGTCTATGAGAAAAGTACCACAGGCCAAAAGTGGTTCCAGGTACCAAAGGTGACAAATGTGGAGGTCAGCAGCATAAACATGTGCTCAGCTCTATAAGTGCGTGCAACTTTAGTCGGTGCTTGCTGTTAAAGCAGAACTGGCATCAGGACTAGCTTGTAGTAATCACATTAGTTCCCCTTATTACTACCTTGGCCATTGTGAAGAGCAGCCTACAGATACCATCGTGTTGCAAACAGCAGTCTCTACCTGGACTGCAAAATCCATCCTTGCTAGTGTGGCCTGCTTTCCACTTCGGACTAAAATTAATACGCAGTCGCAGTACAGTGCTAACAAAGGAAAGGCATTGACTTATGTGTTAGGCCATTGAGATATAATCACCCCAGATAATAAAGAAGCCTCGGCTGAGGAGAGCTGGTTTATTAGCACGGAGGTTGCCTGGTAACAGGGGTTTGGCAGGTGCCTGTTACCACTTGATGAAAGCTGATCAGGGACTTGCGCTGAAGAAGATTGGATCATTATAGAAGAACAGCCCTTACGGTGCAAGTTGAAGGGGGTCTAATACAGTAAGTGTCTACTGAGATAATAGGCAACTCTAATTTTTTCCTCAGTGTAGAGGGAGAAAATTCTCTTTTTACAGCATCTTGCAAGGAAATGACTGAGCTAGAGTATGCTGGGGCTCTGTGCAGAGCCTCTGCGCTGTCCTGGGGCCTCCTGCACCTCCTGGCACTGGGGCACCTTCTGGTGGTTTGTGGTGTTGGTGGTTTTTTGGTTGTTTGGGGTTTTTTTTTAGCTCTCTTGTCTCTTCTAAATTTTTTTTCAATCAAAATCAATTACAAGTTTAGAAGCCCTGCACCATACCTAAAATGCTCATCTTAATGATAAAGCATAACTCAAAAGGCTCTGATCTTTACTGAGACCCTAAGGGGAGGAGGATTGAAAGTGTGGGAGATGCTAGCCTGTACTTTGCACACCTAAACCTGTAGGTTCCTCTACCCAGAGATCTGCCCGAGTGTTTCAGAATAAAAGGCAATCTCACATAAGAGACTTCCATGGTACCACTGACTAGATCCCCGAGACGCTATTTAATAGGTAACATGCAGGACCTGCTCAGTCAGCTGCTATCACAAGGTCCCATGTTCTAGGCTACGTAGATCCTTTCTAAATAGGGAACCATTTTTCACCTTCCAAAGGCCTCTACAGTATGATTTACATTCTGTTATAATACAGTTCAGGAGTTATAAATAGACCAAAGGACAAGGCTCAAATTGATGCAGCTAAAGTAAAATTAAGCAGAATGTTTAGGAATATTTTTTTTTTAAGAGAGTAAAATAAAAAGCATAACTTGCTTAGGAACCTGAAATCCTTTGGTATGTGACATTAGCTGACACAACCTTTTATAAGAAGTTAAATCTATATTGCTGTCTCGAAGTAACACTATAACTTGTCTAGTTATTCTTTAGAACTATTCAGGATTGTGCAAATAGGTATTCCTGTACCTGGTGAAGGAGCTGACTTACCCAACTACATCAAGATCACAGCTGCCCTATCCTCCTCCTTGGCTGTATTTCAAGAGAAAAATAACAGTTAGGTAGTAACTAAGCCCTGGACAGGCTTTAACAAAAGTAGCTGCAGCCCTGACTGGGAAATCTCAGTCTATGAAAGACAGCAATGTGTCTCTCTGGTTGACTTCGGCTGTTCCCAACACACATCAGCCCATCTGACTATTCCTTCTCTGCTCCTGGACGAGCTGCCAGACCTGCCCCCTCACACCAGCCCTGGTTTTCATTTAAGTCCATCATTAGCTACTTCAACTCACCAAATTCAAGGAAAACTCTCCTTTTCTTGCTGGGTTAGTTTTCTTCCAGGAGAGTGAATGAAATTGGCTCTCACAGAGGAGCCTGGTGAGCTACAGAGCAGACAGAAAGTGTGTCAGGAGTGGAGAAAAGAATGGGACAAAAGGACAGTTTCTTTTTTTTTCCAGAAGTGAGCTGTTCTGACTGCCTTACCTCATGTCAGGTAACTTTATTCTGCCTACTCTGGCTAACAGGTCAACTCCTCATGCTGAGTTTATGCAATTTCTAGTCTAAATCCTCTTTAGTCAGTACCCTGATTTCCAATCAAAAGGTAGATGCCTAACTTCTAAGCACATCACTGTTTGCTTACCAACAAAATACCTCTACTGAAGCTTAAAATTAATATTAAAAAAAAAAATCGAGAGATTTGCACTCAAGGAATTCTGCAGTGTTGTTCAAATTTTGAGCGAATGAGTTTTAGTCACAGAGATATCAAAGAAATCATGTTAGACTTGGAACTTGAGTTGTTGCACTGAATGGTGATATATTTCATATAAGACAGAAAGCAACTTGATGACAGAGTTACCAAAAGCCCTTGATGCAGAGGCAATAAAATGAGGCAATCAAGGCTCTGCCAACACCCTTCGCAGTAAGAACCACTCACCCCCACACAATACTGTGTGCGAATGCCATGGCAGAAAATTAATTTCAAATTTTGTATCCAGCCAGTAACTCTTATGATACCTTATTTTTTTTTTCTGAGAATGTGACTATGGGCAAGACTTCTATGATAAAAGGAAAAATTAAGGTTTGGGTTTGGTTGGTTTTTTCCTTAAAGTGTATTTACCCCATGTTCTGTTTCTCACAAGGATTTCAAAGACCCAGTGAGTTGTTCTACCTCATTTGAAGTCTATATCTTACTTAAATTTGAGCAAAGTATTGATTTGTCTGCTTTCTGTGAGCCAAGGGAGAGATTAGATTTTATTTGGAGTATTCTTCTCATATTATTCTCTCTCTAAAAATCCTTCATTTCAGTGTCTGAATGAGAGTGTGTCTTGTGGGTACTTAGTAATGTCTGGAGCAGAAATCCTCCTAAATTTCTATTTTATTAACACAATAGCTTTACTTACCCTGGAATTGTTTTTAAAAGTTATTGAGGCATTTCAAAATGCAGCTATACCACAGTGGGATTAACAAATGTCCTTGAACAGCTGGAGTTTCTACTTCTAGGCTGTATCCAACATATCTGAGAAAAGTGCCTACCTGCATCCTTAATACTTACATTTTTGTCAACTAGCCCTCTGGTTTAGACTTCAAGCATATTCTAAGTGTATTTTGCTTCATGTGTTTCTCAGGTAGCTATGCAGTGCTGCGCACAGTGTATGTGCCACAGTACATTTTATGAGTTTGCTTGCAAATGGCACAAACAATGGAAACAATGAAGCTCCTGTTTACCATTGTTTTTAAGGGGGTTGCTCTCTCTTTTTGCTGAGTTTCTGTACTGTTGATACTAAAAATCTATGAAAACAATATAAGCAAATTACAGTTGTTATATTTTACTTGGATTTTCCACAACAAAATTGGAAATTAAACTGTTGAGGGCATTTATGTGAATGAACCATTCCTTTTAGGATAGAATAAAAATTAAAACTTAATTTTTTATGCCCTAAGCTACAAATTTAGGATAACCTGCTTCTATAAATCTGCTCACATTTAGTGGATACAGATGATGACCTCTTCAGTATGACCTATTCAGTGCATAATACAATTCAGCCATTTGTTACTTCTTGAAGACAAAATATCTTTGGGAGTCTTCTAAAGAAGAAGAATGTTTCTGTAGCCAGGTTTGACTTACCATACCCCACAGACATTCCTACCATACCCCATGAATACCAATCTAATAGCTTTTAAGATGTTGGATCCTCTGAGTCCTCTTAAAGTGCTGTATCCTTCAGCCCTTCAAGTCAAGTCTCTGCGTGCTGAGGAAAATGCGCATACTGGGTTCTGATCATCTTGAAAGCATCTCAATATGCTGGAAAAACTCTCAGCCAAGTTCTGAACTCCAGGAGAAACTTACAGGTTAGGGAGGTTGTAAATGAAACATCTCAATTGTTTGTAAAACTGAATTTACTCTGTGGCTTTGTTTTCATTACCTGTGTTTCCGGAAGATGAACAAAATTACTATTGTCAACAGATGTGTGCATAGGTATTATGTGCATATCTGTGTAAAATGCATCACTTTGTGTGAAACTGAAGCTGAAAGGGCCGAAACAAAAAGGAAGAAGAGAGAAGAGACTACCATATGCATAATTAGTGACCTTGTGTCTGTCATACTGTGTGCTGCTCTGATGTGTGATCTGTAGAAGAATATTGAAAAATTGGACAGAGTTTAGAAAAATGCCACAAGAATGATGGCAGATCTGTAAAAAAGAAAATCAGATGAAAACATGGAGGATCACCATCTAAAAGATTACTTGATCATGCTGTATGAGAGGATAAAGTAGGTCTCTGTTTGAGGTCATATGAGACACATTTTGTCTAGAAATGAAGCGTAAACCTGGAATAGAAATTATAGTTTATCATCATGTGATGAAGTGGGTTCTGTATCATGGGGGATGTTTAAATGAGGATGATGGGGTTTTTGTTTGTTTAGTGTTTTCTTTTTTTCTCTAAAGCATACACTAAACAGCTAATTATTAGACTCTCTGCAGGAGCAATAGATAAATACCCCCTTTTCTCTGAAGAAGTTATGCAAAACTAATCTTTGCATCCTTTCTCCTTTCCTATTAAATACTGGGAACGATTCAGTTTGGTATCAGACAACTAACAGAGCATGTGTATTTATAATAATAACATGAAGAACATTTTATGTTGTTATTCTTGTAAAAATTGAAAGAGAGAAATTCTGTAATAATTTGCCAGAATTCTTGCATCCTTTTGAAAAAGAAATCCATTTGGCCACTTCAAATTCACTGAAATAAATTTTTATTTTCAGTAGCAAAAGAAATCCTGTTTCTTTAGCATATGTAGCACCCTTACATGGTATTATGGCTATAAATATGCTAATTTTATACCATAATGATCTGGATTTTGATCTTCCTACTCATAAATATAAAGACATCTCATTTTTCTACCCTTCAGCATATTGTCAATACACTGAAATATTTTACAGATAAAATTAAGCCATGTACATAGAAAGCTAAAATGCTTCACAGTGCAAAGAAAAATATTTGGAACAGAAGTACCCCAGAGAAATTCCCTACATCTCATTCACCTGCATTCTATACTATCAAAAAAGCAATACAACTTTCTCAAGGATCTTTAGATGTACAAGAATTTTCAAGGGAGGTAAGGACTGTCTATAACCAAGGCTCTGGTTCATCTACATAAGTTCAGACTGCATCATGTATGTTTTCTGGTAAAAGAGCATACCTCAGCAGGCAGCTGCCACCAGGTTGCTTATGAAATTCAGGTTTGAATTTTCTCTCCTAAGGCACATGCGCATCTATTGGCCCAGCCATCATGCTTGCTATTGAAAAAAATGCCTCGAGCTTTACTGTTTAGGATATGAAAAAAAACCCCAGAGGTGTGAAAGATATTCTTGTCTGAGTAGACAGAGGAGAGCTGAAATAACTCGGAGCCACTGCAGCATCCTCCGTTGCCTGTTTAGCAAAACTGCAACGTAATAGTGTGCACTGTAGAAAAGCTTCTTTTTTCTACTGAGAGAAGTAACTGCATTTCTGTGATGCATGGATTAATTCACCTGTGTAGCTTATAAAGCACTTGGGTTCCTTTGGGATAAAAAGCACTTAAAAATGTAAGGTATTACTATTTCTTATGCATTTAAGTTGTCAAATCTTCTTACTTTTTTATCACTCAAATCAGGTTTAAAATTCACTTTTGCAGTGAAACGCACAAATGCTAATTCACTTCAATTAGAAATCTATTGCCTGCACACCATTTTTAATGGAGGCAAGTGCTTGGGTAGAAAACCCCCATGAATCTTACTCACGCAATAAGCTGTGGGGGACCAGATTTCCTTGGCATTTCTACCCATGTGCAGGAGCAAGCAGTTCTTTTGACTGACTCACGATCTAAAAATCCTATTGCTGGGGTCAAAAAACCATTTGGATTTGTCTGCTTTTCTTCTTCAGGATTTTCTACCAGGATGATAATGAACATATGCAAGGCTTCGTGATGCACATACTTTCTTTCCCCTGTTCCTCCTCACTGTCCTCCCACTCTGCAAGGTTTCACTAAGTATAGGATGCCGCAAATGCCGTTTTCTAATCCTTCACCCAAATGCCATTTCAATAATTCTTACATTGCTGAAGAAAGCTTGTACAAGACTTTCTAGTTAAGTGCTTTAGTGTGATGGGACTGTGGCTGACAATTATGTCAGCATCTTATGTGATTTAAAAGGGGGCAGAAGTGTTTGGGAGGGGGAGGTGGAGTGCACGTGCATTAGTATATGTGCCCTCACACCAGCTGTAGGGCTGTGATTTGGGCTGAGTATAGGTAGAGCTTGGAGCACCACAATGAAAATAATTTTCTAAACATTATTGTATGATTTTGTGACACATTCTTCACCTTACTTTTTTCAGTAAAGTCAGACTGAAAGAAGCTTATTATTAAACAAAACAAAATTAAAAACAAATTACAATTAATTCTTCAATTTAGAAATCTGTTGAGATCCAAAAGACTATACTTCAGAAAGTTAGTATTACAGCCTAACAGCTTTTTTTGACTGCTAAACTACAAGTCACGGTGGCTTAGAAGGCAGCTGTAAGAGCATGATCTGAAGATACATTTCTCAGATCCAGCCAATAATTTGCATGTTAAGCATCCTAAGAACATGAAACCATTTGGTCAATAATCCATATTCTTTAAGATTTATTTCTCTTTCAATTAACACTGAAGCTTCAGTTGTAGAAAAAGAACACCTAATGATGTGCTCTGAGTCTTCTTAATAGAGGACCATCATGTGCATTACCCTAGCATAAAATAGTGAGTTAACTACAGGGATTTAGCTTTAACTCTGAATTTCCTGGCTTTCTCAGGCTTAAACAAGACCCTTAATGTTACTCTAATGTAGTTTTTGGTGGTATAATTCTTCTTAATTCTGTCCACTGCAGTCCTTTGATACTTTATGAATTACTTATCTCACATTAATAAGGCTTAACATGGAGTATTAACCTCCTATACATTCCTAATTAGTTTTTAATGAATTTTTAGTTTCCTTGTTAGAAAAAAGAGCTAGCTAGCTAACTACCAAAAATTTAATCTCCATTACTGGAGCATAAGACATCCACTCCTGGGGATGCATGTCCTTGAGATTTTCACGTTAAACAAGCAGCTTTTTAAAAGAGTCAAGGAAACTTAATACGTGTGTCTCGGTTTATGCCCTCAAATTTGATGGTGTAATGAGTCCTGAACTATTTATAAATAGTGACACAATACACTATATAAGCCTTAAGAGATTTCTATAATATGTTAAGACACTGCAAAAAATTTAAAAGGCCAAATTGCTACCCAACTGACAGCCTAATACACTGGAGCAGGAAGGGAAGAAAAAGTGAATTAGTACATTTTCTAACACGTTTTAGTTCAACAATAGCAACAGTCATGATATTATATGCAACAGAAAATATAATTTTCTTTTTTGACATAATAATCATACTTGTTCCACTGTTTAGTCTTTTATGTGGATGTATTTTAAGTAATATATGAATGAGCTTTTTTTTTTGCATAATACAAACAAATATGTTGCAAGTAACTACTCTGCAAGGGAACTAGTGGAGTACAGGTTACAAAAGTTTCTTCTGTTTTGTCAGTGCTTTAAATAAATATAGTTGTGAATAAAATTTATGAACTAGTACATTGGGATAAGTAAAACAGAAAGAACAGCATCTCATTATAAACTGCAGCAGTAGCTCAGTAATGAATTACAGAAAAAATTTCACTGGCAGTACTCAGGGTGCTGCTACAGAAGCACTCACTGCTGGCATCAAGCCAGAGAAGCACAAACTCTAAGCCCTTTGGCTCTACTGGGATGGGCGGGGGGG
>NW_010228925.1:0-33400 GCF_000690775.1 Eurypyga helias
GGTGGGGGAGGGAGGGGGGAGGCATGTTGCAGCAATTTAATGATTGTAAAAATGTTATTCTCATGGTATCTCTGATCTATCCAATACTATAAACTCCCCACTGTTACTATGTGAAGAATACACAATATGTAACTGCTAGGCAAATAAAAAGAATAGTTGTGCCATCAATTCCATGTTAGTGGTTAGAAAGATCCAGGGAGAAGGGGATGGTTAAACAAATGTGACCAAGCAACACAAAATTTAAACAATGCACGCTAAGTAGCAATCTGCATTAACATGATTAACACAGATGAGGCTAACAGCTCTGTTTGGGAAAAACCTTTTTCTGTTGTTGTAGGGTCAGAAGTGGGAGTCAGCCAAATCTTCAGTGGTAATGTGAATCCTGATCTTGTCATGTTAGTTGTGTTAGTTGCTCCTTAAAAGGTCAAAATACTGTAAATAGAGGATACAGTGAAATGCACTTTTAATTGAACGTCTTACATAGTGATGAAAGACAACATATATCTTTTGATAGAATATCATGTTACAAGGTTGTTCACAAAACTTCTTTTTATGTGTGTCTTTGGTTTTTTTCTGAAAAGATTTTGAAACAAGTAGACAAGTCAAGGCAAAGGATAGAGTTCTTGAAAAGACTGGGTGTCTTCTGTGGAAAAATTATAAATACTATTGAGATTAAAAACTATTTCCTTAAAAACTACTCCAGGCAGTTCATGGTCAAAGTAAATTTTTTCCATGAACAATACTTTGCTGTAATTCCAAGTAAATAAAGTCAGTCATTAATTCTCCAGAGTTCAAAGTTACAAATGAGACAAAGTCAGCACAACATAACATCCAAACAGGCAGGAAAAGCCAGAACACTAGTTCTTTGTCAACAGATACCAAATGTAAAAACAACACAAACTTTTACTTTTTCGCTATAATACTTTCATTGGAAATACACAGTTGTATGGAAGAAAAAATTTTTAGTAACACAGATGATAAGCACACATTTTGATAGAAGCAAAAGACAGGATTTCACAGATAAAATAGTTTAGATTTATGTTTTGTCTGATGGTCTTTTAAAAATTATTTTCAGAAACATGTTGTCAAATGCTAGAATCTTTTTTTTGTCTAGAAAGAAAAAGTGTAGTAATATGCATCATGAAGTAATTCAAGACAATTTATCATAGTGGCTCTCTGATCCTGCTGTCAGTAGTATTCCTTTTGTAACTCTCCATGGATTGAGAAGTCAGGGTCATATCAGATCTTTTCTACATCTACAGTGCAATTACATTATCACTGATCATATTTAGTTCTCAGGCTTGCTTTGCTTCCATTTCCCCTTTCTCATTCTCTGCCACTTATTCAGCTCTTTTTATTTTCTTTCCACGTTTTTATCAGTGTCCTTATTTTAATATTCCTCAATGACTCCTTGTCATTGTTGAGATTCTTCTATTTTTGTATAATTACTGATTGTTTAAAATTTAGATAGCAATTCACCCATTTATATAAGCAGTATACTTATTCTTTCTCAAGAGTGCTATATCTAACATATTCAGTTTGAGACCAGGGCCTGTTGAAGTTAATAGAAGTCTGGATCTAGCAACCTGTTTTTCTAATAATTGATTCAATTCAGAGAGAGAGGTCATTTGTTTATATAATTGATCTCCGTCTTTTTTTCTGCACATACTTAGTCTAGTTTCCCAACTTCAACAGCAACAAACTTTCACCCGTGTGCTTGTTATCTGGGTAGTGTATGCTTGGAGCGTGTGATTCTGTCACCATTTGGGGAAGGAGATTAAACAAAGGGTCAGTCTATCACTGCTGCTAACTAACCTGTGGAGTTTTGCAGAGCAGGTTGCAATCTGTGTGTTCTAATATTCATAGCCCTCTCTGCTTCGTAAGCATTTTGAAGTTAGACCATCACTTATCCATTACGCTAGCAAGGAAACTCTTTACTAATTTACAGCAGAGAAACAAAAGGAGGAGGCATAACCTCTAGCTGATACAATAAATGAATCATTTATACAAGGCAGTATAAACACTTAGCTGTTTCCATTCCTGTTTCTTTTACTGTATTATTTTCCCTCATTTTCTGTCTATTTCTCAAAGCTGTTCATATTAAAGGCAAAAAGGTCTCTATCTCCTAACTTTATTTCCTCATTGTTATTCATTGGCCCAAAGAAGCTGAGATGGGCATCTCAGTTTATTTAATCAGTAGCTCTCTGCAAGGGAGGTTAGGAATCATCTCTGTGGATCAGAACTGATATGTAGCAATGCCCATCAGAAGAGATTAGTAGGTCCATGTCGAGGTGGAAGCAGCAGGGTAGAATGAAAACTGAAGCTGGGTTAAGTAATTGGGTTCTTGTTCAATAAAAGTGCTTGTTTGTGTGTTGTAATGAAAGATCTTTGGTGCAATGGATGTCTGAATCCAAATATCCTCTGGATTTTCTGATGGATAAAGTGATAAGGGTGAAAAGGATTTAATTTAGGACTATTGAAAAACTTTAAAGAGATTAGAGAAATTCGTAGATGTACTCTCTCTTATCATGGTGGCTTTTGTGACTTAACAGAACTGGACTGGGTGAAGAGAGAGGGACCCAAGGACTTAAGGGTTTTGATTTGGGGTGGGGGTGTTGCTACTACTAAATTCCCATTTGAGGTTCATGTGGGTGAAAAGGATTTAATTTAGGACTATTGAAAAACTTTAAAGAGATTAGAGAAATTCGTAGATGTACTCTCTCTTATCATGGTGGCTTTTGTGACTTAACAGAACTGGACTGGGTGAAGAGAGAGGGACCCAAGGACTTAAGGGTTTTGATTTGGGGTGGGGGTGTTGCTACTACTAAATTCCCATTTGAGGTTCATGTGTAGGGATCTGTAGTGCTAGCAATTTTCCACTCACCATGTCTCTTAAAGCTACTATCCAGGTTTTTATGATACTCTTCTTAGGTGTGGTACTTTCTCTGACCGCTAAATTATGTTTCTGTGAAATTTCGTATTTTCCAGCTTCATTAGATGTGTTTGCATAGGAAAAAAAATAACCAACATGTGAGAAAGGAATGCTGAGAAAATCAATAATGAAATCTTGCCTGCCTTTGGAACAGTGTTTGTGATGTTTTTTCCCTAAATCTATCCTCTTTCTGAACAGAACTACAGTATCTAGCTTGGACCTAAGTTTTTTCTGACACACAATTTTCTGTGAGGTTTTATTGTATTTTCCCATTACTACGTTAGCTGCAGTAAAGATATGAAACTCCTTGAAAATAGACTGATTTTTTTCCTGGTTGACTTAATGTACTTATCTAGGCACAGATTCAGAATAATTACAGGTAGACTAAGACCAAAAGTTTCCAGAACAAAAATGTGTTTTTCTTGAAGCATCATTTCTTGGAAAACTATCTCTGATTTTATATACACACATACAAGAGAAAAAAGCCACACACTTCAAGCAGTCTCAGAAGTGTGAAGCATTTCCCTTGGCATGTTTATACTAAATACTTGGAGTATAATATAGTTAACCTCAGGCATTCTTAAGTTGCTCAGGCCTCTTGTCTGTGGCATCCTCTTTTTCTCCTCTTAGTTCCTTTAGATTTCAGGATGAATTAGGGACACATTTTCATGGGTTTTGCTACAAGTACAAAGGGCAGAATCCCAGAAATCAACAGCAGTCTTACATGCGTATTTGTTCTAGGGATTCCTATAGCAAATGTTTCCATAATTGTATTATTAAAAAATGAATTGCAGTGAAGGTGAGTTGGTATCCTGTGGCAGATCAGATGATAAATCTGAAGTTCACAGAGAAACCTTTCTTTGTAATATGGAGTTGTTCCTAAAAGCCTTGCTCTGTAGGTGTCTTCGGTGAGAATAAGATTTAAGTTACAGTTGAAAAAAAACACCGAACAATGAACTATTCATTTCAGTTTGGGGCTGGAGAATATTCTGCAAAAGGTAACATGTCCTGTACTTGTTGTGGTGGTCATATTCTAACTATGCATTTGTCCACAAGGTCGTTGTACTGGGATAGTCAAGGATTTAAGCCACTTTGGAATGTAGATAAGTTCATTAATTAGTGCAAATGATAACATCTTCTGATCAGGTCTTAAAATATGAGATCTTGGGGTTTTTTTGCAATCAAGCTTTGTCTAGATTTGCTTTTATTTAAGTTTCCATGGTAGTGTAGTAGAGTAGCCAGAAGCAGTCTCAAAGTCAGAAGATTTGTCTTTGGCTTCTGAGGGCAGGGGATGGCTACATACCTCATTAATTTCCTCTGATATTGAGACTAAGCACTTTATTTTAAAAAAATGTGTAACTGTTGCCTTTGCCTGCATGTATAAAAGGAGATTTTTCGATACTTATTTCCCCTCTACTAACATGAAACGCTCCTCAGCTGACAAGTTTTAAGTCAGATGATCAGATTGTTTGTACCTATCTCAGTCTTAGAGCTACAGGAGACAGTATAGTCAATGTCCCTGTTGTAGAAGAGGGGAGCCAGGGGAAAAAAAAACCAACCAAATAAGGAACAAAAAACCAGTTTCATGACAAGGCTGTTTTCTCCCAACCAGGCAGTTGAGAGTGTAGGTGGGCTTTTCCTGGTGATGATACCAAATGAAACTCTTACCCTAACAGCTGTATACAAACAGGGACACTACCTGACTGAGTGGTGTTCATTTTGTCACTGAGAGTAGGGGTGAAGTAGAGGTTGTCACTCGTAGTCACAAAGGAAAAGAGAGAGGTGTTCTCAGCAACAGCATGGATAATGGAGTAGCTCCACAAGGGATTCCTGGCTCTAGAGGAAGGGAGAAGTGTTTCATTCATCTCCCTTGATGTGCTGTACTTCTCATCTTGTATCTGCTTGATTAAACCTTAATAATGTTTTTAGCTTATACCCTCCAAAGTTCATTCACTGCTGCTTTTGGCAGAGAATATCAGATGACCACCTGAGACTAAGATGGGTAGGGTTTATTTTGTACTAAGCAACCCTGTTGACTGTCCTCTTTTATTTTGACAGTGACTACTGGCAACCTATAGAAATAGCCTGTGTAGTTGATAAATGTTGGCTCTTAGGACAATATTTGCATTAGTATTATGCTGACATTTTTAGTGGGAAAGGCATATCAGATACTGGTGACAATTTTTTTCAAGCCATGATACTTATTAAGCATAACCCTAATCTATACTTTTCCCTAATTAATTCTAACAAAATTAAAAAAAAAAAATCAGGAAAAGTAGAGCTGATTTTTCAATAGCTGGTAAAATATCTTCAGATAAAAAAGGAACACATTCACTCTTGTGCGTTTTTATACAACTAAAATAAAATGTTTGAAGGAGAAAATTATTTCTTTCATTAGCAGCATATCTTCTAAGCTTTTGTTCATTTGAACATTAGAAAATTACTTGAAAAATAACCGTTAATTTTTGTTGAGTCAGCTAGGGCAGAAAAAAGAGTGGATTTCTCCAACATTCTATTTCCAGAGATAACAAAGTTTATTGCAAAAAATTGCTTATGCATATTTTGCTTATTAAATATATATATAATCTGTTTCAATTTAATGAAGAGTCAGCTCTGAGAAGGAATTTTACTTTATTGTGAAAACAGGATGATTTGCCCTGCCTCAGTTTGTGTGTTTGTATGTCTGTGATGTTTTTACAGTGATGAGAGATCTCCCACTATTGAGGAACCCACCCAAACTGGTTATACCACCTTAAATAACATTTTTGGAGGATTTAACCTACATTTCAGTTTGCTGTCAAAATCAGACCCAAGGTAAATTTGATGTAGTTTCACTTTTTGAGCTGAAGATTTCACAAGTAGCTGGTGCTGGTCTGAAATCCCCATTCAGTCCAGTGACTGCAAATGCATTCACATGGAGAGAAGCACAGTATGTCTGTCTGTGTCACTCTGTCCCCTTCCCCATGCCAGGGGAATGGTACTTAGCACTCCAACTGCTGTCACTTACTGCAGAAAAGGAAAGTCAGTACGTGTGAATGGAGATGTGGGTCTGTTTTGTTCCACGGAATGAAATTTTATTCTAAGATACTGGCTGCTATTATTCTGCCTTTTTTTTTTTTAAATGCAACAAACTCTGTAAGAATTTTTTTAATATGTTTTTTCTTACTGGAATATACAGCCAATACTAGGAGTAGGCAAGCTGTTTCTTCACTGGCTAAGCCCATACGTGATTGCTCTTTCTAATGACACAATGCCAAAAGGGTAAAGTGGGTTTACATATCTAACAAGAGGGATTTTGCCTCTTAAAACTGACATTATTGATCAACTTCTCAAGGATGGTACTAATTTACACCAGCTTGTGTTCTGAACCACAATATGCAGCCTGTGGTGGTTAAACACGGATTATGTTTGTGTGAGCTTTTTGTAATGAAAATGGTGATGGGAAAGAATTCTGAGTACCAGGAAAAGAAAAAGTAACCTTTGAAGTAATTGATGTTAAACTCAGTATTTTCCCTGCAACAAAATTAGTGCCAACCATTTGAAAAATATGAATAGGAAAATGACATTGAGAATATTCCCCTTTTAATACCTGTTCTGCACAACTGTGTAAAGCTTTCGTTGCTGCTTTTCAGGAAAAATTCCTACCGTACATTACTCCTTTAAACCTGTGTTTCATCAGAGGGATAAGCTATTTTCAGATTTCTCAGCTTCAATCTCAAATGCTATTAATATTATCAGCTAGGCAATGACTCTAAATTCTGTCCTTTACTGGTGGAAAAATGGATGCTTCAGATAGCTATAAATAATGGCCCTTCCTGGGAAGGAAATATTCCCCACAAAGTGAACAAGTAAATGAGCAATCACTCTTGTTCTCTGCCTCTGCACTTGCTGGGTGGAGGGGTGTGTGTGTAGGGGGAACACAACAACAAACCCCCCAAAATCATGTTTTAATAACTAAGTATCATACAGAGGAGGGGAGTCACATGCAGGAGCTCTCCAGGTACCATAAATCATTTGTCAGAGGCGTAGCCACGAGACATCTGACCATTCATAACTACAGAAGGTCTGATTTAAAAATGCTGAGAGAAAAGAAAACCTGTAGTAGGAACATGGAACTGAAATAAAGCTACCATTTTCTTTTTTTTAGGGGAATTCCTCTACAACTTGAATTTCATCACACAGTCTTTACGGAAATACTGGTCATGTTTTAGTGTTATAAGAAGCTTGTGTTGGAGTGAAAGAATAGAGTAGCTAATGGCATAACGTTATCTTACCTGCCATGCCACAGTGCTTAGCTATCTATACAAGCGTGATATTTAGGTGTGTGCTCCCACTGGATAGCAGCTTGTTACACTGAATGGGAGGGGATTTACTGTAGACACAAACATGGCAGTAAATGCCAGTTAAGGAAAAAAAAAAGCTTTGAACTTTTTTCTTATATTTATTACTAGCTGTAACCGTTTAACTTCGTGCTTGTGCTGAAGAACAAGCTACGCCAATGAAGGTGATGTGGCTCTTCCTGCCACTGAACACCTTTCTGTAGCAGAGCTGCTCTTTCAGGGCCATGCTGACAGACTCTGCCCATACGCCTTTTTGAGAAATCCCTGGAAACTGAGATCTATACAGATGATATATATAGAAATAAAAACATGCAGAGACACATTAATGTGTGTCACTATGTGCTTGGGACTTTTTTACAGAAGCAAGCTTTTCAAAACGCTATGAAGGCCCGTTTGTAGTAATTTGAGAGAAAGAAAATGTAGAAATCCTTGTGTGCACTAACCCCAGAAACTGGTAGTAAGGGTTGTGGGAAGAGGGGCTGGGATCTGATGGCGATTGCAGTGCTACCATCTCTGCTAGGTGCCCATACCCGGTGTCTGCCTGCCCGGGCTGTGGCTGTGGTCACCAGCGCCGCACTGGTGGCTGTGTTACGGTGCACACTTCTGCATGCAGATGTACTGACATCGCTAAAACTGATGGCTGCTGCTATTCATGCTTTTATACACTTAGTATACGGATTAGAGAGGGTGGACTGGCAGGTAGTAATGCACAACTGGCCTCTGTTTCAAGGCCTTTTGTGAGTTGGACTTTGCCCTAATACCATCACACTAGGCATAGTGTAGAGGAAAGGACATGACCGTGGCTTCTGTGCTGATATACTTAAAGGTATTTGAGATTTGGGATGCTACAACTTTGGATCATAGAAAACAGTGAAGGTAAAATAAATGTCTTGAGGAAGTGTTGTAAGCTGCTGCTTATATACCCCTACCACAACAGTTGAATGCAAAGCACTTTAAGCCTTTAAAATTCAGTTAATCTGAGCATTGTCTGGTCTTTTCTCTTCCCTTTTGCTTCATTATACTGCTCAATCATCCAATCCATAGTCTTTCTTGCTCTGAAATTTCAAGTAAGTTGAAAAAATGAAATAAAACCGTAATCAGGACAAGGTTGGGGTGGGGGGACGGGGAATTAAAATTGCAGTTCGGAAGGAGAAGAGGGTGTCATACAATCACTCAAATCAAAGAAACGATGAATTTAGATATGTATATCTGATGTAGGAATGCATGATACAGGAAATTTTGTGATGTGTGATTTATAGAAAGGCACAATTTATATAATGTAATAGCTGAAAGCATGCAGTTGTGTGCTATCAGATGAATAATTGGGATTCCACAAATCATGTGTCAGGAGCCGTGGATGGCAGCTAGGAACAAAACAGATGAATAGTCTGGTAAAGAGAGAATTTTTATTTATAAGCAGCATAAACAATTTTGACTGTATTTTTCACTAAAAAATGATGTCTGAAAATTTTCTTTAAGCTTTTTCTTTATAGAAGAAAACTTATTTATAGGAGAAAACTGTTGTTCAGGGGAGTTAAATAATTCTCATTTAACCTGAGTAAAAGAACACAAGAAGAAATGTCTTTTTCTGTGTCTTAAATTTTCCTAACACTTGGACAGATGACACCTGTGAGCTTTTTTAAGATGATGACCAAGTAATGTGATGCTGATTGTGGTTATCAGTATACTGGAAGAGGTTGTTTTATGTTGTCTTTGTTTAGTTGGTTCACGAAGGTAACTGTCTTGGTTTATATAACTACTTAGCAAAATAAAGCTGTCAGCTGAAAAAAAACCAGCTCATTTAGTTAGTGCTTGAGAGAGCTATATTACTACACAGTCCATTGTAAACTATATATCATCCATATCTATTGAATCAAAACTGTAATAAAATGGCTTTGCCACAGGGTTGTGGCATGAGTCTCAATGCCTCTAGCTTTACAAGTTTTAAAACTATGTGCAGTGTCTCTCCTTGGTGATTCTGGGTGTCACACAGGGCAGTAAGGGCCCTACCTGCTTCTGTATGTTCTTCAAGCATATCATGGGTAAATTCTCTCTGTTCCTTTGGCACTAATGAAAATACAGCTGAATCTGTAGGTAATTTAATTTATAGGGAGGAAATTCCAGTCTAAATTTTGGCTCTCACAGTTAGATTTAATGCTGATTTATTTTTTATTATGGGAGTACAGGGAGGGGGGAGTGTTTCTCAGAGACCATCTGGTTGCTGCTTCTTTTTCTAGAGCTGTAAAGGCAGAGACAATAGAGAATACTATAGCAATGACATGTTTTTCAGTGTTTAACTCTTATTTTTCTAAAGACTTCCTTAACCATTTATTAATTTTGTTTTAGCTGCACTAAATAATGGGAAAGTGGCACCAAAGGGAAGCTAGTTTTTTCAATAGATTCCACATTGTATCTGTAATAGTTATGAAAACAGAACAATGATTTCACCTAACCACCTTCAGTTCATAGGACACACCACAAACATTTTCAGTTTGCATTATGGCTACATAACTTGACAGTACTAAAATGGCCAATCTACTCCAATAATGACAGAGTCAAAGGAAAAATAAATAATAATTTAAAGTATATTTTCCCTGCCATCCAGGCTATATGAAAACAGGCTTACGTATCAAAACTCTAACTTTCATGGTTAGATTCCTGTGAGAAGGTTAGTGGAAACCTTGAGTAGAGAAGCAGAAAACTGAGTTACACTTGGTTCTGGTTTGTTAGCTTTGCTCATTTTTAGAGAGAAAAGGGGAGGAGATGAGACTCTAGGAGCAATAGTTATGATATAAGGTCCAAGAAAGCATAGTGATTTGAAAAGTCTGAGTGACATTGACCCAAAAATAATCATCTTGGTGGTAGTTTTCTGGATAGGAAAAAAAAAAATTGATTTTTTTTTTCAGCTGACTGTGCTGTATGATTTCTTAACTCTTGCTGTTTTGCTTTTGTTGTATTGATCGCTACTGATGCCTGTCTCTGAGTCTGCACGAAGTCTATCCCAAACAGTTGGAATCATAGAATCATAGAATCATAGAATAGAATCATAGAATCAGTAGGTTGGAAAAGACCTTAGAGATCATCCAGTCCAACCGTATCTGTCCACCACTAAACCATATCTTTCAGCACCTCATCCACCCGTCTCTTAAACACATCCAGGGACGGTGACTCCACCACCTCCCTGGGCAGCCTGTTGTCTGTTGAACAACTGTTGAACTGTTGAAACTGTTGAACAGTTGTCTGTTCCACCCTCAAGTCCACCGCATGCTTCCTCCAGTTGACCTCAGTTAACCCTCTTACTTTGTCAAACATCAAATGCTTGCAAGAGAAGTCAACCCTCCCCATCTGGGATTATGATTGACTGTTGTGTACAAGACACGGATGTTTATGGACACCTTTGCTAAGGAAGGCACTTTGTAGTTCAGGCAGTTAAGGCACTTTGGATACAGGTTGATATTATTTTGCAAATACAAAGAATTGACCCCAGACATAGTCAAGCAGGTTCTCTTAACTTTCCTTTGCTTCTGCAGAAGACTGCAGAGGAGAAGATTCTGATCTCATGAAATTGTAAATCTGGAATAGCTCTTCTGGGCATAATGAACTAATATCAGTATAAAACCAATATAAATGGGATCAGAATTTATTCCTCAAAGTACTAATTTTATAAGGGGAGATCCATATCTTGTGACAGTTTTAAAATAAAAATATATTAACTGATTTAGCAGCTCTTTAAGGTCAGATTTTTTTTTTAACATACTTACTTGCATTGAGGATTATAGGTCCCAATTAATAATAAAAGCAAAAGGTAATTGGGGCAAACTCTTTTTTTTAATATTCATGGTATTCCAGGCATTAAGCACAAGGATAGTATATTGAGCTGTAGTTCTCTGAATTTGAAGTTTGGGGGTGGGGGTGAGAGAAGACCTAAAGTACTATTCCTTTTATTATGGAATATCTGAAATAAGTAGCATCTGACTCTACAGCTTGTTAATGTCATCTGGCATTCTGTAGTAGATATGGAAAAATCAATGACAAGCAATAGTGTGTAAATACATACAAGATATAATAACCTGCAGAAAGGTATTTCACAGACAGCTGGTGCAATAGGATTTGGAAAAAGGGATGGCTGGACAGTGAAATTCAACAAGGTGCAGTTCCATAATTACATAGTCTTCAGTACTCGCCCACTCAATCACTGTCCAGGGTGTAAATGTTGTCTGTTACCAAAAATCCCTGTTCTTGTGCCATAATTTACTGCTGCCACAGCAGGACAAGAAGGGATAGGTACCTTTGCATTAAGGACAGTGTATCACCTTAAACTCCTTGTTCATAACTTTTGCTGAGATAAATTAGAATTCAGAGAAAGGAAAAAAAAAGTTATTTTAAGACTGGATTTTCAAAACACACTAATGAATTTGAGAGGCATTTTGAAAATCCATACTTCATCAGAATAATTGTTTACTTACAATTTCCTGTTTTCTTATTTTTCATATTAAAAAAATTGCTCTGAAACACTTCCTATGTTCTTGTTCAAGCCACAGTCCTTTTATGAGCATTCATGGGAATTAATGTAGGTCCTCTAGCCAGATCTTTCTGGTGAGCGTGCATTTGTGTCTCGATACTTAGAATGTGTGAAACACCTGCAGGATTTTGATTACTCTTTAGGAACTCTTAAAGACACTTGAATTTCAATATGAAAACTCTGTGGATGTTGTTTATCTGTACAGTGCCTGCACAGATCTCTGTAAATGGCAGCTGAAATAAATTTACTGAATTGTATGGAGAAAGAGGCCTTCAGCATGTATTTGTAGTTCCTGGACTTCTGTGGCATAAGGAGAGAGACACATTAGCGCATCAATCGCTGCTATATGTACACAGAACAATATATTATTCATAATCATGGCTTGAAGATAACTGATCTCAGTTTTGATAGAGGCAAGCCTTTGTAATGTCCTCTGATCAAGTACAAATGACATTTGATTCGCAGTCTCATGGTTTAACCCCAGCTAGCAACTGAGCACCACACAGATACTTGCTCACTCCTTCCTGTTTCCCCTTCCCCCAACTTAGTTGGGGGAGAGAATTGCAAAAAAAGACAAAAATAGTGGGTTGAGATAAAAAGAGCTTAATAGGACAGCAAGGGAAGAGAAAATAATAAGAAAATATACAAAAAATGTGATGCACAATACAATTACTCACCACCCGCTGACCAGCCTGGGTCAGCTCTCCTGGCTGTGCCCCCTCCCAGCCTCTTGTGCTCCTCCCTGCTGGCAGAGCATGGGAAGCTGAAAAGTCCTTGGCTTAGTATAAGCACTGAACTGCTTAGCGACTACTGAAAACATCAGCATGTTAGCACGTTATTCTCATACTAAATCTGAAAGACAGCACTGTACCAGCTGCTGGGCAGAAAAGTAACTCTATCCCAGCCAAAACTAAGACACGCTCACAAATGGCATAATTTTTATGTAAAGTTTATGCTGCCATAGGAAAAATACTCAGTTTCCCTTTTTTGAGATAAGGCTAAAAATAAATTTCCTTTAAGGAAGCTGGACTTTCAGTGTGAAAAGAGAGTAGGTGTAGATTTTTCGCACTAAGGGCAAATGCTCTTTGATCCTTTCAGACAGACTTCATGGCACCCTCTCTGCCAAAGATAACGTTACTGAGTGTGCCTCCATAGCACTTAAATGACTGGGAACAGATCATCTTTTGTGGTGGCAGTCTGCTGACTACCATGAAGCTGTACCATCAGTACAACTGTGGTAATTTTGTTGGTACTAAGGCCTCCTCTACTTGCAAACATCATCCATGCTCAAAAAGCAGCAATTTACCTGCAAAACTGCTGTTGTGCTGAATTGTGAGACATTCATGATTCCTTTTAATTTCTTTAAGAAGTTATAAACAATTTACTTACATGCAAGAGACGTGAAGAGACAGGATACAAAAAAATATTGTTTGTGTATAAAATAAATGTGAACTCCTAGATAACTGTTTCCGTTAAGCATTTCTAATGCTTAAGCTATTGAGTTACATGCATACCATAGTCACAAACTGGCTGAAGATTGTATAACACCAGTGTTAAATGTGTGATAAATTATGAGCACTTCTCTTAGCATTCAGAGAATTAGCTTGAATGATTCAGGATTATTCCAGTTTTCAAAAATGTGGAACCTAAGAGCGAGAGATACAATTCCACTGTAACTTAGTCTGAATGAATGCTTGCTTGCCTGAAAGTGTTCACTGCTGCTTTATTGAAATAGAAAAAGAACTTAAGAAAGCATTATCTCAAATATATATTAAAATGCATTTTTATGATGGTCCCAAACGGCATCAAGATTTTTTATATATGCATTGAAATTTTTAATTCAGAAATTACATTTCAGCAAATTATGTCACAGAAGTACATTCCCTTTTTCGATGGTAGCTGAACTACAGGTATGGCTTGAGGGAGTGCAAGCAAAGTGTAAAATCAATAAAGGAAGTTGATTGTATTGTAATATCCCTCCATTACCTCAGTGAGTCATAATAACTTGTTCTGATTTCTGCAGTACAGAGTGCATTCCAAAGGTGTTTGCACGATACGTAAGTGTGTATTTGAAAAAAATTGACCACTTAAAGGTCATTAGATTTTCTGTTTTGTTTTATAGGTGTCTACAATTCAGAGGCATGAAAATAAATTTGTTAATCTGCTTACATAACAGGGATAATAAAAAAATCCTGTAGGAGAAATTGTACCTAAAATAATTGACAAATCGTAGCCTGTTCACATAAATAAAAGGATCAATTCTAAAGTAGTTGAGCAGGAAGCACTCTTATGATTTACCACATTGAATTTAAATATGTGAGGCTATAATCTGGTAAGAAGCTGTTTGTAAACTTGCACGTATTACTAAAATTGAACTTAAAGTGGGTATAGATACATTGCATATACACTTGGAGTCTGAACCTGTGCACTGATTTAACTTTCTATTTAAACTCTGAAGCCTAAGTTTTAGTGTCTTAATGCAGGATCTTCTGTGTTAGGGTCTCTAGGGCCAGCTTACAGGAGAAATTGGAGGAAGATTCATCATACTGTGTGAACAATGAACTTAGTTGTCATCTTCTGACTGTCTGAATGCTTGTTACGTGAAGTTTTGTGTTAAGCACAAACAAATGGGTGAATACAAGCAGTGTGAATTTGTCAAGAAAAGATCAGCTTAAACCTTTCTACTTTTTTTTTCTGTGGAGAGAAATTATTAGCGAGTTACTGTCCATGATGAGAGAGATTCTACCAGAGTTCCCTAGGATGCATCCTAACCATGCTTCTGGTCAGTGTTTTCTTGAATGGTCTGCATAATGAAGTAGAAAGAATGGACGTTAAATGTGTAAGTGATACCAAACTGGGAGGAATCATCACTGTATTGAAGGGTAGCATTAGATTTCGGGGAGATCTCAATGAACTCAGAGTTATATGTTGGGTTTTTTAGGGAAGAAATAGAAAAAGAGATGAGGATTTTGTTCATATTAGTCATGAGGATAAGAACATGTAATTAGGAAAAATCAACTCTGGAAACTAAGTTCATAAGAATGATCTCATTGTTCACAGAAAAGACAAAAGCCTATAAACAAGGTCATAGAAGCACTCATGAATAGGAGCATAATGTTAAAACATAAACCTTTACTACAAAGCACTTAATTCACACTTGAAAAAAAGACTGGGATCAATTTCAGAAAGTCTAGGAGATAATTAAGAATAATCAGAGGTAGCAAATGTAGTATTTTCTGAGAGGAAAGGAGCTGGCTTTTTGAATTAGAATAGTGAAAACCAAGTGGAATCATAAAAATTCTTCAAATATATGGACAGTCACTGCAAAGAGAAATGAAGTTGATCTATTCTGATGATTATTTGGAAAAAGGAAAGAATATAAAAAAGTGTATCAAAGGATAATTTGGATGAGACATTAAAAAACCTAACAGTAAGAATGCAGAAGCATTGGAATATTGCTTTGGGAAACTGAGGAAGCATCATTATAGAAAGTCGTTGAGAGCAGGTTATGCAGATGTCTTTCTGAATCATAAGCTACAATGGATGGATTAAATGGTCTAACACCCTTCCCACCTTTTTTTTTTTTTCATATTCTGTGATTATGGTATCTTTATGCATAAGGATATAGTATGGGTAATAAGTCATTTTGGAACCAATCTCTGCCTCACTGAAATCACCCAAATGAAGCTCTAATCCACAAATGACCGGAATACATTAATGTCAGTCATGATTTTGAGCTTCTTGTGTTATCCTTCAGCAAAGTTAAGTGAATAATTTGTACTGGTGAAAATGATTGCTCACTCTGCTGCTCAAGAAGTGGGCACAACCCTATGGAATGTTTCTGGCCCACAACAACTGGGGAATGCTTGCACACTTTGGTTAGAAAAGCAAATTAGTCTTTGAAATTACTCTGTCATTAGTGTGTGTAGGATTTATTTATTTGTACTCTTGCTATATTTTTATTGCATTGATTCATGCTTCTTATATTATTGGGCTGATGTGATGCCAAGTTTTAAATTTTTTAACTCACTTTTAACTACAGATTGTGGGAATAAATTCCATTTTTTCCCTTACTCTTCAGTATGCTTTCTCTGCTCAAAATTGCAATATGAAGCAGTGCATTCAAAAGTTTTCCTTAATGGGAGTCGAGTATTTTCACCATTGAATGCAAGAAGAAGAAAATGAGTTTTGCTTATTTATAGGGATATTCTGCAGCAGACAAGCCAAATGCATTTTGGTTCAGCCCAGATGGGAATGAAACTTGAGAAATTAAACGTCTAGTATTTGGTATAACATTTCAGTGCTTAGCTATGCCTTATATCAACCTTGCAATATCTGTTACTTCTGTTCTTCTCTTAAAAATCCTGTAAAAGCAAAACAGCATCTAAGCTTCATGCTGCAAGTGGATTTCACAACAAATAAAAAGCTTAGTAGAAGTTGAAGTCTAAAATTCTGCAAAAAACTTGATGTGATTTTTTTTCTTTGGGTTTCTTTTTTTTTAATCATGTGAACATCTTAATGCAATACTACTTCAAATTATTTTTCTCTCCCTGCTGGAAATGTAGGATCTTCTAAATAATGAACAAAGTGTGGTGTGAAAAATTAGGTGTTTTGGAAACATGAAGTGAAAGACAGAGATTTGCAGAGTCAATGAAGTATCCTGCCAGGATGCAAAATTATTTCAGGCCAAGAAAATTGAGTCCAAGCTGTTAGACATACTGTGGGTATCCTGTTTGGGCAATGGAATGAAATGCTAGATTGGAACGTTCTCTAAAGCATTTGATCCCAGCTGGTGCTATATTTCACTGTGTGGTTGCTAGCACACTCACACTGACAGAAGTTCTCAGCTACAGTTGGCAAATTCCAGAATGCTGATCTCCTGAGAGTGGTGAAATTTGCTCTGGAAAATCTCAAGTCATGAGAGGTCGTGGAGCCAAACATGTCAATAGAGACTGCCTGAAAGCATGAGGTCTGGGAAAACCTGATTTGATCGCTGCTGTCAACATAGCTATCGGAATGTCTTAGTGAGCTACATCTTAAGAGTGTGGGTATTTCCCTTTTACTGGCCAGGTTCTGCCTGGTCTCTGGTCATAAACTGAGCAAATTATGGAGCATACAGGAGACAGGGGACCATAACGTGGACAATGAGCTGGTCATACCCAGCAGTGCAAGATACATTGCTTGAAAAAGTAGTATAGGCTGCAGAAATCTGTAGATCTGTGAACCTCCTCTTTAAATGACAGTAATGCTATGTGGATAAAATACTGTATGTGTAGCATTTTAAATAATAGGGATTATTTTTTAATTATTGCATTAGATTGAAGTAATCTCCGGTGTCATACAGCTTCACAGCTATGAATTCTGACAAAGACATCAGGCTGACTGGTCTGACTCGCTACTGCATTTCAAAATGCTGCAGGCAGGATAAAAAGCCAATCTTGTTTTGTCAGAAAACAGTAAATTTTAAGGTTATTCATTGATTTTTAAAGTCTGTGAGAGAAGTGTGTTACAGATGCAGAAATTTTAATGCAAGTAGAATAAAATTTGAAATCAAACTGATCTAGTAAGCACTTGTACCGTTATGTTTCATCAAAGACTAATTTTTAAGACAGAGTAATGTCCTATCATTGCCCCTTATCACTTCCGCAGGCAGCTTAGTAACTGTTAAATTGTCAGCTAAAGGCATTTAGCATGGGCTGAACCTGAAAATGCAGGCACTTTTCAGATGATACACAGTAACTGCAGTATGATTAGTATGTTGTATCCAGTGCCAAAACCTTAGAGAGAAAACTCATATATGCAGCACACATTTGTGCAACTAAACTTTGTTCTTAGCCGTGGATGTATCGATTCAGGCTTTGAATGGACAAAGAACGTGCGTGGAGAACGTCTGACTTCCCGAGTCAAAGTGTGACACCTTAACTCAAACTGCAGTTAAAGCTGCCAAGGTGGTCCCTCTCAAGCACACAGAGGGCAAAGGGAATGGAGCTGACAAATGTGACTCAAACACTGTTTAAAATTTTAAGATGATTTCCTGTTCCCTACCTGCCCTCCCTCATCTTCTGCCTGCTGTTGTGGTTATTGGTTGAAACCTGAGAGACCTAACAAAATTCAACAAGGTGCGTGGCGAGACTTAGTTGAAATGCAGAGGAATGCTAGGGCGGCGGGGTCTGTACGTTGGAAGTAGCGCACGGATAAAGCACATCCTTTAGTTAAGGCCACATCCTGCGGGATTCTGGAACTTTATTAATACTAGACAGACCTAGTATCTAGTGGCTCAAAACATACTGTTTTTTTAAGGAAGCTTTCACCTCTCTGAACTGCAGAAGTCATGCCTAACCCGAAGGTTTCCTGAACTGAAACTTCTATGGAAGTTTTTGTATGTGAAGACTAAAAAGGCTTTATGGGACTCTAAGTCTCCCAGGTTTCCTGTGAGGTGAGGTATGAATGTTGTCCGTCCTTAGTTTTGGAAAGCATTGATGTGTAAGTGAACTGACTTATTCCCGAGTACAGGGTTTTTTCCAAGAGTTTACCTCATTCAAAAAGATTTGTATACTTCTGATCAGGGTCTAGATTTTCAGGATTCGTCATGGAATTTTATGTGATGTAGACTCGTACTCTGAAGCTGTTAGTCACGTGGCTGACATGCATGCTCAGTGAGCTGTGTTACTCAGTACGTTTTCAGTATCAGTTCATGTTTAAACTGGTTATAACTGCATTAAACAATTTCCTTCTATGCTGAAACAATTAAAGATGCTCTTACACATGCGTCTACATGTACCAAAATATGTTTGTGCTTACACAGAAACTCAGCACAACAATGCACCAGTGTTACGGAAGGCAGCAGCAATAGTGGTTATCAAAACATGGTATTTAAGTGTTAATAGCAAGCACCTAAACTGAGAGGTTTTTTTTTTTTTCCCCTGAAAAATTTGGCTGGTTGCATCATGATTTTCCTTGATTTTACGAGATCAGCAGGTGACAGCTTGAATCAGTATTTGAGCTCTCATCCAGTATGAATCCATATACTCTTAAGGCTGTGTTACCATAACCAACTTACTGTGTCCATCTGAGTTCGGAAAATACTTGCTCAGATTCAGCATAGCTTTGAAGTTGTTGTTTACAGCTTGTATTAAATTGCAGTCAATCTAAAAATGATTTCTGACCACCTCTAACAGTTGGAAGCAGTGCCAGAACTTCTGAAGCACTTCAATGAATAAACAGGAAAAGGTGTAATTTACTAGAAAATAAAAAAACTTAGCCTACAAACTAAATATTAGTTGAAAACTTGCAGTACAAAACTGTGTTCATTTAGAAGTGTAACAAATTTCAGTGATACCTGCTTTTGAGAAAATGAGGCTGTAACAATTGTATTTCCTAGGAAGAAAAGAAAAAAAAAAAAAAGGAAACACCTCTAAAACACCTAAGCAATAATACATTTTGTTTGAGATTTGGATCACTGCTGATTCTTGGTTATATAACATTCACCAAGCATAGTGAGAAGAATCTCGTTAGGTGTTTTTGCTTTTCCAGTCAACTTTTAAGGAACATACTTGCCCATGCCCCAAAGAGGGTGTATTTAGGTAACAGCACTCCATTAGGAAAATATTATGGAAAAAGTCAGTTGTGTGACTCTGGGGAAATCATAATTTGCAATAACCTAGCCTGTAATTCTACCCTTTCTGCTGTATTCTACACTGTCTACATGTAGATCATCATTTTGCTAATCTGAACCTGTTAATTCAGAAACATTTAACTTTATATGTCTATTTCTTAGAATGTGTTTTTAATTTGATGTATTAATGGCAAATATATTATGCAAACATTTCGTTTGGCTAGACACCGTCAGGGCTGTGATTTTTAGCTACGATTGGTTAGATGTATCATATTGTTTCTGATCCCACGCTGAATGAACACGTAAAATACTTCTGCTGTGAACAAACTTCATTATGAATGTAAAATTAATTGCTCACAAGTTTTTGCTCATAACATCTTTTGATGTTCAATTTCTATGAACATTCCTGCCAATTAAGATCTGTCTCTTAAGAAAAGCAAAAGCAGAAGAGGCCAAACATTACCAAAACAAATTTCTTGAAAAACTCATCTTTGAAACAATTCCTGCAGCATTACTTGGAGCCTACTTTACAGCTAATGTTGAAGATACTGGTATTTCAAAGCTGTTATTGTCAGCTACAGCATATTTTGCAGATATTAGAAAAGAAATGAATGATGAGAAACACTGATGATAAAAGTAAAAGCCATAAAAAACTGCTTTGCTCTCGTCTGTGAGACTTCTCTGCTACCAAATACTTTTGTTCTCTGTGTGCACAGGCAGTGGTACGTGCGGTTATTCCAGCGGGGAATAAACATAGTTACCAAAGGGATTTAACATTGTCTGCAACTGGAACAGCAGAATTTTCCTCAGAACTGGTGATCTGAAGCTCCTTGTTCCAGTCTTCCTTACAGTTTTGCTGACACATCTGAAATGTGGTGATGACGCCATGGCAGTCACTGCGGGAGGCTGCAGGGTGGCTTCTTCCGCTGCAGCCCCAGCGCTGCCGGGCTGGGTGCTCCAGCTGCAGTGAGCGGGATGGGGCTTCTTCCCCTGCACCCCCAGGGCTGCCGGGCTGGGTGCTCCAGCTGCAGTGAGCGGGATGGGGCTTCTTCCACTGCACCTCCAGTGCTGCTGGGCTGGGTGCTGCAGCTGCAGTGAGCGGGGTGGGGGGGGCATGCAGCAGGGGTGCTCCAGCTGCAGTGAGCGGGATGGGGCTTCTTCCCCTGCCCCCCCAGCGCTGCTGGGCTGGGTGCTCCAGCTGCAGTGAGCGGGATGGGGTGTGCATGCAGCACGCGCTGCTGAGCGCCTTCCGCTGAATCTGAGCCTCTTTGTTCTAAATGGGAAACGTGCCCAGAGAAAATGCATGGGGAGAGGGAAAATGTGTTTGCAGCCTGGAGCAATGTGGAGTTGTGACGGAAGAGGCACCTCAGCAAAGGCTAACTTACCCATTTTTGGTGGTCTGTACTCTCCCTATTCTTTCGTAGTCGGAACCCCAGGCTGTTGACAGCACAGCCCAATGGTAGGATTGGCACTGAAAGGAGGAATTCCGCAATAATTCACTTTCTCCCTGGATTGATGCTGATAGCAGAGGTGAACTGCTGGCTCCTCTCACTGAGGCTCCCCGCTGAGGAGGCTTAAACAGTTGACAGGGCACATGATTGAGGCCACAGTGTCAGAGAAGTGATCGAGGGTAGGACTTGTGCGCTGTGAGCAGCAAGGCGCTATTTCCCTGACAGAGGCAGCCAACGGGACCCGGCGCTGTCAGCGGTGTCGCTCAGCTGACCTGGCTGGGCCTGCGGTTTCCTTAAGGTGGAGCTGTGCTGAACGCGGTCACATTTTTCCCTCCTTGTCCTCCAGTGTCCCTTTTCCACACAGCTGCGGTCCAGCATACACAGTCTTCACTTAGCAGTGTGTAACACACAGTGTCACTGCAGCAGTCTCAACCTCAATTATCCTAAATTACTTGTTATCCCAAAAAGGGTCTTGTCCCCTGACATGTCTGTTACTTAGGCTGAAAATTGTCTTGATCATCAAGATGCATTAAACATCCATTCCTCTTCAAGTTTGCCTCTGGGAACCTGCGGTAGACCAGGTCACCTTTTACTATGCTTGGGTACAAAGTTATGCGAGTTAAAGTTTTTTGGTTTGGTTGTGGTGGGCTGTTTGGTGTTTTTTGGTGTTTTGTTTTGTTTTAAAAAAACCAGCAGAGGTTGCTGAACAGGCTTGCTGAATAAATAATCAAGCTTGTCCTCCAGGGACCCGCTATGAGAATGAATGTGCCACTTCTAAGTTCTGCATTAACTTTGCTGTGATTGCTGTCTTGCATGATTTACCTGCTCATTTTTTTTATCCCTTTGTTCTCCCTTGTACTCTCAGTTCCTTCTTAGGCAAGAAAGTGTGCAAAAGTTTCACCGTGGGTTTTCAACAGATACTTGTTAGAACACAGAAACTGCATTTCACCCTTATATGATTGTATTCTGTTCCTTTTTAGCCTTTTAACAAACACTTTTCATTGAAACAAATGTTCACTGGTATGTATTTCAAGCTCCCAATGCACTTAGTTGATATTTTTTTGAATGAAAAGGGACACTGCCTTATGCATAAGAAAAAAAATAAAGGTTCTCCAAACTTTAGTCCTTCTAGATGTAATAAACCTGAACAGAAGGATCTGTTCCACACACCTTTTCCTAGGACTTGAGATGCACTTTTCTGTAAATATCATTTGACTCATGAGGCATGAGAAAATACTAAATAGATTTTGTCTAGCTTATGTAACCCAAACCCCAATGTGAATTTCACATATCTAATACTGCAAAATATTTCAATCCATTCATATAGCCCAAGTCTCATGGAAAATGATGGAAATGGGGAATTTAAAGCAAGAAATCTGGAGAGAGTGTAATCAGTTTAGAGAACTTCTCATAAGGAAAGCGTAAGATAAATTATTCACTCTGATTTATTTGCTCAGCTTGCAAGCCTTCCATGATGTTACTTTTTCAGCTCTACAAATCTAATAATTTGACTTTTAGGAGCATCAACTTATCTTCCTCTCATTACATCATAGCTCTTTTACAATATGCCCTGCTTGTTATACCACGTAATTGTTTCTATCAGCATTATCTTCTCCCTTCTTATCCATCATCTCTCTGATAACATGCTATTTCTTTGCCAGCTCTGTTTCACAGTGTCTGCATTATATTAATAATAGCACAGATGGAAAAGTTCTGTGAGGTCACTCAGTACAATCCATTTCCTGATGTAATGTTGGGCTTTTATATATTCTCCAATATATGTAGCATGATGGTAAATGAGTCAAGTGACTGGATTTTCACAATCTCATTCAAGTCTTAAGGCAGTATTTTTTTCTTCTTTCTCCCCTTCTACCTTTTTATATTTCTTCTAGTAGCTAAAAAGTGCTTCTTGACAGATAAGAAATTGCATAGGCTTATGAAATCTCTGGCACAGAGTCAAGCACATCTTATTTTTAACAGCATTATTAATATGTTAACAGGTGGAAGCTTATTATTGTTCAGTGCTTTAAGTGTGAAATGTCTCATACTCTTTTATTCACTTGTGTAGTTTCCAGTTAACTTGATTACCAGCTTGGGCTGTTAACTTCTTAAATTGTTTTATTTCACAAAGACAAAATACAGTAGTCAGAAATTCTTTCGGTTTGGATTCAGCTACATCACTCACTTTGGCTTAGAGTCTGCACAAAATCTAAATTGAATTTTTTTTTTATCAGTGTTGAATAACTTTTTAATGTTGATTGCCTAATAAAACTGGCAGAAAACAAGGAAATGAAAAAGGTAGGGAATGTCTCAGCAACTGAAGCAGTTGCTTGTTCCAGTTGCACAAAGTAGCTTCCCATATCTTTTCAGCAGGTGTTACATCAAAATAAAAGATATTAGCAATTTACTGGCTGACATAGCCTCTTTTAGGCTTTTTATAAGCCAGCTGTTTACTGCAGTGAAAACTGGCAAAACAGACATGGAATAAAGCAGGAGCTCAGCTGCTCTGTTCAGGGCAGCCTAGGCACATGCTATCTAGTATTGCCTCTTTGAATCTGCACCTTTTCATTACATGTGTTATTCTGATTTTGCTACCCCACAGCACCTGATTCATATATAAGATATATAATGATTAAAACAAGTACAATTTAAGTCTTCACACAAGTGTAAAAGATGCAGAGGTTGTAGGACACTCAGAGATAGTGAGGGAAAAAGATTTGTTCAACTTGATCCAATGACCTGGTAACCTTGGCTTTATGCCTAGTATGTTGAGCTGCTCTTATCACTGCGTGCTTACCAGGACGGCTCTCTGTACCAGAGTACTGCTGTGTAGCCCAGTCTTCTCTTTTTCCTCATGTAACTATTTGATTTTTGATTTTGAGAATCCCGTGAACGTTCTAATTTTCTTATGAAGACTTCAGAGTTTATATAATTTTTAAGATGAATATACTGTATAAATAAAGTATTCAAATTGAAGATACCAAATCCACAGGCATATGCCTCTGGTTAGAGGCATACTAATACTGTCAAAAGTGGAAGTAAGTACTGGTCTGGCAATTGTCATTTTAAGCAATCTTGGCCAGGTGATTTTACCTAAAAATATTCTGGCTGTTTCCTTTTTCGTGCTTCATTTAAATAAGATCTACAGGAGAAAAATTCCCTCCTACGGTGTTTACACAGTACCTAGTGCAACACGGTATCATTCTGTTGTCTTCTCAAATATAAATTTCATGTGCAAATATAAGCTAAGGAACCTGTAGCTATTGAATACAGAATACCCTAAAAAAGTTCTTGGTTAGAATGATTTTCCTAAACTGTGCATCTCAAATACATAACAAAGAGCCAGCGTTGATCCCTTGCCTCCTACTTTGCATGCACACAGTGACCTAAGGCTATTTGTACCCCTGAAAATACAGGCCAAGACTACCCCGGAGAGGTTGTCTTGATTTATAGTAGAAATTCTCCTTATATTCTATGAGCAAATTAAGGCAAGGCAGCAATGTATTTGCAGTGTACATGTGTTAACGTAATTTTACTGATACTGCTTTACTTTATTAGGGAACTAGTGAATCCTCTATCTGTAGAGTCAACTGTTTTGCCAACATAGTGTTGCACCTACAGCAGACATGATGATAGTTATACTAGGTGGCGTTTTTAGGGCTTATTATAATTTGCAAAAGACACCTATTCAAACTATTTGAAATGTTAAGTATATGTTATAGTTCCACAAGCATTTAAAGGTAATATAATCCTGCCACCGGAGGAAGATTTTCCTCCCCTTCCATCCATTTGTGCTGACTGTGGAATGAACCAGATGAGACATTGCTATGGCTTAAACTGGCGTTATTCCTCCTGCCCCAGCTTGGTTCAAAATCATCGATTCCCTGTGCGGGTCATTTCAGAATGATTTGAAGATTTGCACTTGCACAGGGAGAGTGCAAAGAGGAGAAGTGAGAAATGAGTAGCTAGGCATGAAAAGGGCATCTTTTCCATCAGTATGATTTCTGCCAGGTTAAACTACTTGCAAAACTTTGTGTTGCCTGTGTTATGCTCACATAGTGTTCAGGGGATGAAGTGGGGAATAGGATTAGTTTCAGGGATCCTCCAGGTATCTTGTTAAAAATGCCAGTACATTTCATATTGGTCAAATATTTTCGGTGTCCTTTCAGTTGTTTACATTTCTTGTTAGCATATTTGCGGGACACTATCCTGTCACGTTCTCATGTCACAAACCGTTATTGCTCTTTTGCCAACAAGCTGCTCTAGGTGGTTCCTCTCAAATTTCTAAGGTGAACTCTGCATATTTTAATAATTTCTTGGACGCTACCATTAATTACCAAGGTTTTTCATTTTTAAGAAACAAGGTTTCTATCAGACTGCGTCTGCTTTAATGGCTTAATTTTCCTGTGAAGTTCTAGCACTGATTATGTCATCCCAATCCCCCAGAAGAGCTGGCTTTCGAGTCAGCTTGATCTTTTGGAATGCTTTGTTGGTGGAGCACCTTATCTCTGACGCTAGGAATTAGTACTGCTTTTGAATAAAGCTGCTCTGTTAAACATTGCTTGTACCTCAGAATGTTTCATGCGTGAGTGACCATGCTGGTGTAGATACTGCACTGAACATATGTCTACTTAATGGATATGGTAAGGTTTTATAGGTAAAAATTATTTCAAGCTGGGATTTGCCATAGTAATCTACTGTCTTTCAGTGCGATAGCTGCCACTTCTTGTTCTCTTTTAGTGACAGCTCATCTGTGTTGTTCTTTTGCAATATTTCTGGAGGGTAATGCAGCTGTTTTGTGAGTGAAATAGTTGGGTCTGAGTGTACATTCATGGTAGATGCCTGACTTGGTCTAAACGTCTGTAACTGCGGGGCTGCCTTAGGTTGCCCTGCGACCAGCACGGAGCAGGGTTTCAATCTGTAGTTAGTAGGGAGAGAGGAAGGGACTTCCTGAGGAGTTAACAAACAAGACAAATCCCCCTTAATGCGTGCTAAGAGACAGAGAAGGGAGGATTTGGAGGAGAATCATGGTCAATAAATGCAGATAGCTTTGGTGGCTTGCACAGTAGTGATGTAGGCAGTGCTGTGCTGAAGAACCTCAGAGCGGTGTCAGAGCCTTGGCACGCTGAGCGAGTTGCTATGGCTACTGGCACTCAGCAAGCCAGGTGTTGAAATTGGGGTAGAAAAATGTAGATATTGCATTCAAAGTTATGACACTTGCTATATTTTTTGCTCTTTCCTTTAAAGGTTGTTAACTGTCATTTTTCACCCAAGATATAAATTGGCTCTTTTGGTGAAGTTCTTTGTGGAACTTAGACACATGTATGCCTTCTGAGTGACTTCTTAGCTTGTTGTCTTTGGGTTTTTCTTGAGGGGGCAATAGAACATAGAAGAGGAGGGTGAAGGAAGAGAGGAATTTTACTGCAGGGCTGATCCTTTCCTTACATGGGTTTTGTTTCTGAAATAGCATATGCAGTATTTATCTTGATTTAAAGACTAAATATCCTACTGTTTAATCCAAATTAATATGGCACAGGCTTGTATTTTGACATCCAATATGCTGAATTAAATATTAATTATGATTTGGAGCCAAAACTATTAAAGTAATGCTTTTTGAAAAATGCCTGACAGTCCACTCTCTACCAACACTCTCCTAAATACAGAATGAGATGCTGACAGATCTATCAGGTAGCTACAGGATTCCTCTAATATACTACATTGAATGTGATGCTGAATGAAAACCTTTTAAATATCCTAGTTCGTTAAATAAGTAATTTCTTGCAATTACCTGGGAAGCAGCAGTTTTATTCACAAACAGAATTTTTTTGAAATTCAGTAAAATATATATGAAAACAATTGTCATGATTATTGCGGTTACTTTGCTTACAGTGGCCTTACACTTGAATACTTAGTGATAATTTCAATAACATTAGTTGTTTAGGGAATATAGTGCCCTTTCTCAAATGGAGTGTATTGAAATTCTACCTCATAGTGAGAGAAAACAAAGGGAAATATTCTTCCAATTAATAAGTGAAAATGTGAGTGTCTGCTAAATGTAACAAATTTGTTACATTTTTTGTTTTGTGTGGGTTCCATTTAGATTAAAAAAAAAAGATGCTGAGAACTATTTTCTTGAGGAATGTAGTGATAGAAATATTTAAAAGAAAATGAAAAATGTTGATTTGGAAAAAATCTGTTCAAACACATGTATGACATGATGTATCACATACATATGTGTGTTTAAACATGTATATACATGACAAGGATTTGTGTCTTTGTAAAACATCTTCGATTCCAAGGAGGTTAGTGCATCCTTTCTATTGTACCCTTGTGCCCAGTGGTTATTCCTTAGGATAAATCATGTGTAGTAACTTCCTGGAGGTCTGGAAATATTCCTTCAGAGACATACTCTGTTGTCCTTAAGTCATTGTTGTCTAGAAAGACTCAGTGATGTTCCATGAAAGCTCAGGAATTTTTGCCCAGTGCGGGAATGCAGTGAATCTGCAGTCCGAACTCTCATGCAGTGAATGTATTGCAGACTTCGATCTTTTGTTTCTGATAGAAATGATTTCTGACTTGGAATCCCTGTACAATGAATCAGAAAAAAAGCAGGATATTTCTGGGTACTTATGATGCTTGGAATAAATAATTAAAAAAAACCTCTTTAGAAAGAATTGTAGTATCAAAATGTGTAATTGTGATTTTGACAGTATTTTTATCGGCCATGTACATGGTTTTTATTAAAAAAAATCCTTAATGCATTAAAGTAATAAAATGGTAGGTATAGTAAGTGTGTAGACATTAAACAGAAAACTGAAAGTAACTTGTAACTTGTAGGATTTGGAATTGTGTTGGGTTTTTCTTGTTTGTTTGTACATGCATAGCTGAAATACTTTTTTGAGAGTTTAACTGAAATTGCTAAAAGGGTCAGATCACTGTTTTATGTTCAAGCAATAGTTGCTTTCAAAATGTAGCTTCTCTATTTTCTCTCTGATGTCAAGGGAAAAATCATCATCTTGATAACATCCATTAAGTAATGCTTCTGAGATGATGCTGACGCCCAGCATCATGAGGTACCTATGGCATTTGAGCAGCAGTTATTGTGCAAGCACCATCTCTTTAGAAAGCATGAACAGCAGTCAAAGTAGTTTCTCAGGCTAGTGGAAAATTATAAAAGTAGATTCATGTTCATTATTAAATGTTTCTTTCTATGCATTTTGAGTCTGAGATTTTTAGCAAGATGCCTATATCCCAGGAAATACAGTAGGTACTGGACCTTAAGGCCTTTGCAAAACCCAGCATATGGTACAGTTTTGGTGGGGTTTTTGGGTTTCTTTTGATTGGGTTGGTTGGTTGGTTTTGGTTTTGTTTAGGGTTTTTTTCTTTGTTTTCCTCTCTGTCCAAACTTCTTGGTGGAAATAACCAAAACAATTTTGTTCTATATCAGAATTATCGTCCTAAATATCTTACTGCCTTTTGTCAGGTAATGCCGTCATCCTCTCTTATCCTTTCACTGATACTTAAAAAAATATCCTCTTTCTCTCTTAACCACAAAAAGCTGTAGAAATTGTTCAAAAAGAACTATCCTACACAAGGGTTTTATATTCCTCCATTGTGAGGGTTTGAAGTGCTGTTACAGTGTGCAGGAATTCTTTCAGATTTGTATTCTGCTGGTATTGCAGAAGCGTGGCTGTCTGCAGCAAGGTGGGAGAATGTTGTACAAGGAGAGTGGTATGGAAGTGGGGGGACAGCAGGTGGGAAACAGCATGACTACAGTCATCAGGGCACAGCAGAGACTCTGTTTTGGCTCTCAATTTCTCCTGCATATACAAAGAGGAGAGGGACGCTTGCTAAAACAGCTTCTGCAACTGAGTGGGGAGGAACTGAGAATTTTCCACTAGTCTTCTAGCAAAGTCTGCTTTGCTTGTGGGTCTGTATGAGGTGATGAGGCAAAACATTGGGTGTAGGACAGCGGTACACCTCTGATGTCTCCCCAGTTCAAAGGCCAATTTATTATTACAGATGGTTTTGTCCACTCTCCATGGGGATAAGAAGATTGTCCTTGTTTTCTGCAGGGTGGCAATTTCTCCTTTTGTTTATAGCTAAAATTAGGTCTTATGATGTAGCATGTATTTCACTGCTTCTCTTGATAGTGCCATTTCTGCTGCTTTGTTTTCCAAAACTTCAGAAGGAACCTGAAGGGATAAAAGGAATACCTTTTAAATAGGACCTTTGTGCTTTCAGGCTTTTGGAGAACAATTGCTACACCTGAAAAATATCTTGTGTGTAAAGATTTCCAGAGCAGAGGAAAATAGTGTTGAATGTCATCCCAGTTAGAGGAATGGTAGCAGTCTTTCAAAACATGACCCAACAGGGTGAAAATTAGACTATTGGAACTATCCACGTATAATCAGCATCTCATCCAGAGGTACTGTACCCACATATCGGACAGTGTTAGAAAGGTAGCAGTTTGCCTCAATCTCTGCTGCCTTTTTTTTTTTTCCCCTGCAGTCTCAAAACAAAAATGTTTCTTTGGACACTGACCCTTTCTCATGTCAAAGAAATTGCCACAGATGCAGCAAAAACATGGTGGAAAGAGAACCTTGTTTTACATTTGCCAATGTTGTGAGAACAACATAATGGTAGAATATTATAATTACAGAAAAATTTAAGTTGGAGGAAACCCCAGAGGAACCTGCTTGAAGTTAGGATCGATTCCCGCAGGTTGTTCGCTTTGTTCTGTCAAGCTCTGAATAGCTCCAAGGATATAGAGAGTTTCCACTACCTCTCTGGACAAATTTGTTCCAGTGTTTGATTCTCAAAGTGATTCCCCCCTCCTTCCCAATATCAAATCAGAATTGTCCATGTTGCAACTTGTGTCTGTCACCTTTAAGACAATATTCATCAATTTTGCATTATCTTAAAAAAAACCCTAACCTTTATAGTACTTGAGATGGGTGCCTGGGTGAGCCTGCTTATCTGACTGTAACATCCTTGGCTTGCAAGATCTCAAGTCACACCTGGCCTAGGTAGGCTGATGGAGTGTGGATACGTTATCCTATGCAGGTGACTCTAGGAATATGGCTGATCTCAGAAGGTGTTTTCAAAAGCCTTATGAATGGCCACACTGTCCACCTCCGTTCCTTTCAGTTCTGCTAAGTTCAATAATGTGATTGCTAGGATTTGCTGTGCTTAACGGTGAAATACAGATAGTAGAGTAGTTCTGTATTCTTCAGAAATAATTTTACTTCTGTTTGTTTAAACTCAGTCTTTGTTTTCTTTGTAATCTTCCAATATAAATTTAATAATAAAAAATCCAGTTTATTTCATATCTAGTTACTAAATCTGTCATTATATTTAGTGACAAATTATAGCATTGACTAATTAGAATTCACTAAATAATCTGTCTGATCTTAGTTCATTTTGCCCTTGCATGTTGCAATACCTTTTCTTGCTCGACTGGCAGCTGATGCTATTCCAGAGACTTCACTGTGCTGAAATATGTTTGCTTCTTTCAGTCCCCTGGTGAATTGTTTATGTTGGTGCATTGAATAACATACAAGTAATGCATCACCACGTAACTAATGAATAGATCCTAATAAGGCAGGAATCGTGGATAACAGGAACACCTGTGGTCATCTGTGTTGTGTAAAGCCAGTTGTAAATACATAAGCAGACACTAAGGTCCACAATGATAAACAGAGAATACACAAAGTAGTGCTAAAGAGTATAACCTATAAGCATTACGTCAACTACAAACCCAAGATTTTTACTAAATTGCATGTAAATTGAAAGTAGCTCACTAATACATAGAGCCTGAGTTACAAATTACAGTTTTCATGTACCTGTAAAAAAGTCCTTTCTCTGATCTTGGCATAAGTGCCTGAATATTGGTGAGTTTACCCTCTTCACTTCTCTGCATCTTTTTAGTCAGCTTGTCACTTCCAGCTCATGTATCCTTTGTAGCCACAGGTTTGACAGTTTTTGTCCTTGTGGTGTGTTCAGGTTTTTTAAAGGTAGGTTTCCTTCTTGTTTATAGCTGCAGTTCATCAGGCCTGTGTGGCAGGCATGTAGACAGGGCTTCTTCTCATGGATTTTCAGTTCTGTTTAGTTTATTGAATATTCAACTTCCCTAATTTGCCCTTTGAAGGAACTGTAGCATTCCAAAACATATTTCACATCATACATTTTCAATGAATTTAAAATTGAGACTTATGTAAATTAATCTTATTTCACAAAACAGTAGAGTTTTTAGCACTGTCTGGGATCTCTGAAATCTTTCCAAATTAATCCTGGCCTCCTCTGGTACACTGAATATATTTTTACCCTGTCATGCAAGATACATTCTACACAATGTTAGAAAATTGTGTACAATTATTAATTCAGTTATGGGTTGGACAGCCAAGGGCTTGCATCACCTCAGTTAACTACAGTGCACTGAAATTCGATCTGTGTGCAGTTTTAAGGGGTTAGTTTATGCTCCTGACAGACTAAAGGCTTCATGAAATTGTGCATGTATCGGAATTTTTGCTTATGAAAAGTATACAACTGTAATAATTTCCAACAATTGATAGGTCTTTGGGAAATGCTAGGAATAAGTTTAATTGAGGAGATATACTCACTCTGAAAATGTAAACATCCTTTGATTTACTTTTTTGGGTTATAGGGATAACTCCTTAGGAGATGTGATAATATGTCAGCTAGCCAAGAACTTCCAGCGTGTTACAACTAAATTAGCAGTGTGATCACTCAGTGCTACATATCCTGGTAGAATAAAAATATAACTAGGACCCAAACCGTTGCATTTAGTTTGCCATATCTTGCTATTCAACATGTCACTCTCCTTTTAAGTGGCTGCTGAATTGTTTTACTATGGGTTGTGTGTTTTAGTGTGTGGTTTTGTGGTGGGTTTTTTTGGGTTTTTTTTTTTTTTCCCCCTCCGAAATGGTAGAAATAATGTTGGCGAAACCTGGAATTTATTATTCAAATTGTCATTTGTTATTTGCAGCACACTAATCTTTCCCAGGTTATACTAATACAAATTTGCTTTGCACAGTGTAACAGTGTGACATTACCAACATCTGGTAAGAAGCTCTTGGGGACTTATCTCCATTTTCCTCAGATCTTTACAGGGGTCTCTCCAGTTCCTCTTCATTGGCTTTTTGGTTTGTTTTTTTTTTTTGCATTTATTGCTGTATCCTGCTTCCAGATTGGGGCATTTTGTAATACATTTTAAATTGATTATATTCAAATGTCTTTAGTTTTTCTGAAAATGTGATTACTCTCTTGCTTCCTGAATATGCTTGAGGGACTGCGCTACCTCACATTGTTTTAATGTGAACTTTGGTTCATGTTTTGTCTTGTGATGCTCCTGTTCTTGAAATCCTTACATGGATAATAATGAATTTTTGTACATTTGTCACAGAGGTTGAAAGGTTCATAGTGAAATGGGTGTTATTTATTACAAATGCCTTTGGGATAAGTTTAATTAGAGCAATTTAACATAAGATGCTATTGGAACACAGTGTACATAAACTGCTAATACGTAAAACTTAAGTAAAATTTTAACTGTTCTTGTATGTTAAGAAAATGCTGAAAGCCAAACCTCCATCTTGTAGCCTTGAACAAGTTTTTATTCTTTATAACCCTCCTCAATGCACGTTTTATGAATAGTTAGGTTTCCTTCTCCACGTGTGCACTGGACCTTTCAGGGTCCAGCAGAAGTTCACTCTGTGCCTGTGAGTGTGCTGTGCCACCTGGTACCACTGCGTTTTGGTATCTGGTCACCAGCAGTCACTACTACAATTATGAAAATGCTGAGCATCATTAGGTCCCTTGAAAATCTCATGCAGGCTCTGGCTGAAATTTAAATTAGTTCAAAACCTGCTAAGTCAGCTGAAAGACCACTGGATTTCAGCTTTCTTTGGGATACACATTTTGAGCAAATGAAAAAAATCCATGCATGTTCTGTACAAACTACATGTACATATTATTTTTTTCCTTCTGGGAGTGTTTAAATCTTCAATCAATACTATGGAAGAAAATAAAATCAGCTGATTTCAATTAATCTCACAGATGACTTTCTACTAGGAATGTGCTTTGGTGGTTAACAATATGAAAACCAAGAATGAAATCCTGCTATGTGGGCATCAGCTGTTTTAGTCAGAGAATGATCTGCGCAAAAAATAGTCAGGAGCCTTTGTTGAAATATGTTGGTGTAGCTGTTACCCTTAGTGATAGATACAGTCAGATTTAATTATCAAAGGTTCCCTTTTACAAGCAGTGTTTTCTTTCTTGAGTAATTTACACCTGAAATCTTTGTGGACTCCAAACACTGCAGGTACTTCCTTTCTCTGTTGTTTTTCTGAAAGGGAAGCTGTATGTTTGGCTTCAATACTTTCTCAGCTACGAAAGGTGATGCTGGGGAACACAAACAGTTGTCCTCTAGACTAGAAAATATTTCTCTCGGGTGTTATGATTTCTTGATCTTCAGAGAAATTTCTATGCTGTAATCACTGCAAATACCAAAGCGCTGCCTTT